>NC_091584.1:19717040-19722040 GCF_042767895.1 Penaeus vannamei | reverse complement strand
TTTATTATTATTATTTTTTGGGTGTTACGTGTTTCAGTATTTGTTCTTATTATGATTTTGAAGATATGTTGTTTTTGTGTGTGTGTGTGTGTCGGTTATATACATCCCTTCATATCATTTTAGGTTATTGAGTTATTTATATTTTTCTATTAACATCATGTTTGTCTTCTGTTTTTTTTTTCGTTGTTATTTCATCTGAATTATCTCCATTTTCTCCCCTTTTCTCTCTTCCATATTTCTCTCTTGCTTTCTCTACTTCATTCTTCGAAAAGCAAATTTGACCTGAATTATAAATTTTAATTTGAATATTTCTTTTCCCCAGAATCTCTTTTCATTAAGTTTTTGATAAGGATGATAATGGCGACAGGATTAGTTATGATGATAACTGTAACAGTAATACTGATAACCTAGGTGATGACGATGATGATGATAATAATAGCAATGATAATAATGATGATGATAATGATGATAGTATCATCATTATCAGTGATGACTGATAATCGTAGTAAAGTGATGATAATAACAGTAATAATGATGATAGTAATGCTAATAATAATGATAAAAATAATAATGAAAATAATAACAAGTATGATTGCAGTAATGATTATGGTTATAGGAATGATTATGTTATCATTATGATCATTACCATTAATACCATAATCATTTTCATTATCTAATATCGTTGTTATTATTATGATAACTCTTATTGTTATTATTATCATTATTACCATCATTATCACCATCATTACTATCTTTATCATCATCAATTTCACTATTATTATCATCATTATTATCATAATTGTGTTACTATAGTCATTTCAATAATAGTGATGATAATGACAAAAATAATTACAGTGACACTACTAAGAATAAAAGTCACAAGATACAAAAATAAAACTAAAAATACAAAAAAAAAATAGAGATGAAGATAATGCAGAGTAAAACATAATAGACTAAATAGAAAAAAATAATAATAATAAGAGAAAAAAATCAATAAATAGATAAAATAAACATATCTGGCACCTCACTCCACCCTACCCCATGCCATAATCGTTAATCTTGCATAAAGTTGCATATCTCTTCCAAAATGTTTCATACTTTTTTTTCCTCTTCATTTCATGGCTGAATTAATCTTCATCTTCGTCACTTTTTCTAGGAATAACTTCAATAAAGCAGAATTTAAAAGTGTATTTGTAATTGGTGTTAAAATTTTCGTTTAGTATCACGTTTTTAATAAAAGTATGTATTTATTTGAGTATAATTCATGATTATGTGTATTAAGTTATTTATTTGTTGTTGTTTTTTTTGTGAATGTATTAGACATGTACATTGTTCGTTGAATAGTAATAAGTATTCATTTCATAGTTTTCCTTATGTTGAAATAAACCACATTTGTAGTCTGTTTCTTCTCCAGTGAATATAAAATGCTTCGCTAATCTAAATAGTTATATATTTTTTATCAATAATGTTAGATTCTCACCAATAGATGCTTCACTTATATATTTATATAAAAAAACATAATGTCATGTAGTATCACCATAGTAATATATATGTGTATCTCACGTTTGAAATCCTTTTTACCCTAAACCCTAAATCCTTCATACACCTAAATCCCCGGCGTTTTCCTAAAATAAAATCCAGTTTAAAATCCTAATATCTTGCACTCACCTCTCATAAACTCACAGGCTCTAAATACCTCATACTAATTCCTATTAATTCCTACCAATTAGACACTACAATCCTTGCCAAATCCTAGCCTTAATCACCTTACTCTACCATTTCACACACACACACACACACACACACGCGCACACACACACACACACACACACACACACACACACAAATCCTAAACAACACAAATCCTAAACAGAACACAAAATAATATAAATCCCATTATAAAAATCCTATCCAGCAACCTCATACGCCTCCTACAACAAACTCTCGACCTTCTTTGCCCCCCAAAAAATAATAACAAAAAAAGGTAAAAATAAAAAGATAAAAGATACACAAAAAATCAAAGACAAATGGACAATATTTTAGCGAAACTAACATACAAAAACCTGGTACGACACAGATATAAAACTCCCGACCCATTTACCCCAACCAGCTCCGTGATCGGGTAGTGAAAGGGGGAAACTCCTCTGATCCTTGACCTTTGACCTCGCTTCAGTAAGGACTCGTAAATGCTATGTTGACCTGTGATGAGATTGCTGCATGTGCTTTCTTTTGCTTGCCTCATTTGCTTTGACTGTAGTTATTGATACTGATAATTTTGTTTTTGTCAGATCATTGTCATATCCAATATCCTTATCGTTATTATAAGTATAATATAATAACTTCATTATTGCTGCTGCTGTTATCATCACAATGATAATGATGATAGTAATATCAATGATAATGATATTGATAAGATTATTATCATCATTATTGCTAATAATTTTTATTATCATTATCATTATCATTAGTATCATAGTTGTTATAATCATTATTGTTATTATTAAAATCATCATCAATACTATGATCATTATTGCCATTATCGTTATCCTTATTATCACATCCATTATCATTATTTCTATTTTTCATCAAAATCATTACCATTATCACCATTACCTTTATCATTTTTAGAACCATTATCATCAATATTATCACCATCAGTAGTACCATTATCATTATGATTACCATTATTACTATCACTATCATAATCATCATCATCTTTAACAGGTCCACCTCCATTCAGCCATTTTTAAATTTCATTCATTCATCTTTTCCTCATGAGGCAAATGTTTTCATTATTCTGTTTTCTTCCTCCTGTTTCTTATGCTCTTTACTCACCTATTAATTTATCATTTTTAAACTTTTTAATTAAATGTTTCATAAAATCAAAATTTGGATATATTTTGGGAAAAAGAAAGCAAAAAGGTAATGGATAAAATTATATCAGCAAATAATGATAATGAAATGGTTACAAACATATATGGTATTGAGAATTATCCTAATGATATTTTTGGGAGTAATGTTAATAATAATGATGATAATGATAGCAGTCACATTGATGGTAACAATGATAATACTGAGGATAGTAGTGATAGTAATAGTAAAAACATTGGTAATAATGATAATAATAATAATAAAAATAACGAAAATAATAATGATAATATTAATAATGATAATAATAATAGTGATAATGATAAAATAATTATAAAGATAATAGTGATGATATTATTTATACTAATGACAATGATGGTAATAGTAATCATGATAATACTGATGTTAATAATAATGATGATAATGAAAATAATAATAAAAATAAAAATGATAATAATAATGATGATACTAATACCATCACTACTACAACTAATATTACTAATAATATTGATAATCATCTTTTCATCATTTCACTCATTCCATTTTCTGAAGACACCAGCATCATTACGTAAGTTATAATGATAAGGGGTGGGGCGAGATGTAGACATATACCATCCGACTCCATCTCATCCATAAAACAAAT
Organism: Penaeus vannamei; assembly: GCF_042767895.1. NCBI lineage: Eukaryota > Metazoa > Arthropoda > Malacostraca > Decapoda > Penaeidae > Penaeus > Penaeus vannamei. The sequence continues at coordinate 19,718,529 of NC_091584.1, read as the reverse complement.
GATACTCAGCCCTCCTAGAAATCTCATTTTATCAAACTATTCATACTATTCATACTACTGTTTTGAAAATGATTTGTATTTTTCCCCCTAATAGTTCCTCACGGATCCCGACGATATTGGTGTCGATGGATTCCTCTCACCACCTCCAGCGCAAACCCCCCCAACCCCCCCTTTAGGATAGCAGGGGGTGGCATGAAAGGTACCGACGAAATTGCGAGGTAAAATGTGAATCCTCTGCACAGGATGAGAGAGCGTAGGGCTGCTTGGCACGGCGCTCTTGCATGACGGTCGTGAGCTCTCTCTCCTGCTGTGAATGCGTGGACGGTTCTGTGTTTCTCTGGGATATCTTATTCATTAAATAATATTAATGTTTTACCCCGCAATTTATTTCCCTGGTGCCTTTCATGCCATCCCCTGCTATCGGGGCCGAGAATTCTGGGGATTTCCACGCAGTAATTATTATGTTTTTGGAAATTAGAGAGTGAGAGGAATCCAACGATATTAAAATCATCACGATCCGTTAGGTGGAATTATTAGATAAACACAAAACAAAACAAAAGAATTGTCTCTTTGTAAAGATGTCAGTTGAGGACATGTGGATTTTTTTTTAGAAATCATGCATGGTCTTTGATTTTGAATGGCAATTTGGTATGCTGCATGTTTCTTTACATATCCATAAAACTACAAAGCAAAAAAACAAACAAACAAACAAAAGATAAACAATACGTAAGCATGTAATGATGTATGCATGTATGAATTCTGTTCCAACCAATTGGCGTCTGGGCTTCTTTTTTCAAGTTATATTATTGTGTATTTTTTCCCTGTTTATCTGATACACTGAATGAGAACATACCGTAATCTTGACATTGTTTACTAATGACAGCTTGAGAAAAAAAATCCATTTTCGTAAAAGCATATCAACATTCACAGACTTAATAATAATGGTTTACGGAATGTACTAATACTTATAATTTGACACAGTTTTGAATGCATTTATTTTATTACAAATTCAACAGGAGAGTTACATAATGTTTGCTGTTTTACATTAAATTTTAAGTATTAAGGGGGAATTAACGTTACCTTTAAGACGCCAAAGAACGTAAAGCAAATCCTTCACACCAATACCCTACAAAAGTAATAAAACTAGAAGAAACAAAACGATATTTATACACACACATTCAAATAACTTTTTTAACCGCTCGCCTAACGGTATTTCACCACCCATCCTTCCTCCACAGCGGCACAAATAACGGCTTTGACATCGCACCGGTTGGCAATCCTTGGTAGTGTTGCAACAGGAGAACCCGACCTTGCTCATTCCTGCCATCTGGCGGCAACGCTGGGAAGCTGCACGTGACGTCACTCGGTCGCTTATTCAACAATTACCACGTCAGTTGTAGGGTGGTCGAAAGACAGTGGGGCGTGAGGATCAAATATAAGTTTTTTTTTTCCTGTAAAACGGAAATGTTAGATTGAAAACAAACTTGTT
>NC_091584.1:19707040-19709540 GCF_042767895.1 Penaeus vannamei | reverse complement strand
GAAACTAGATACATCTGGATCGTATTTCATAAAAAAAATCTTGCTGTGAATTTACAATTAGTTATACAACTATTTATTAACTGACCCAAGAGGTGTTATAAATATTATTTATCGATACTAGGAATATAATAGAAAAAATATATATGGAGATTCAACTCAGCTTTTATATTCATCTAATTATCATAATGTGCTTTTATCGACAGAATGAAAACATACTGTAAACGTGTAGATAAAATATGAATGAATATCATTTACAAATTTATCCGTAACCTTTTACAAACCGGTAGCGTCGAATTCGTCCCCAGGTACATAAGGTCTTGTTTCCCTTGTTATGTATTTCTTTTTCCGGCTCTAAGGCATCCGAAGCACGAGATACATTGCTTTTGTGGCAACTTACCGTGAACGGAAGGATGCCGTGGGGAGAAAGAGAGAAAGAGAGAGAGAGAGACAGAGAGAGAGAGGGAGAGAGATGGTGGGAGGTAGAGATAGATAGGCAGATAGAAACAGAGAGATAGATAGATAGATAGATAGATAGATAGATAGACAGATAGATAGATAGATAGACAGATAGATAGATAGATAGATTGATAGACAGATAGATAGATAAATAGATATAGATAGATAAATAGATATAGATAGATAGATAGATAGATACATAAATAGATAGATAGATAGATAGATACATACATACATAGATAGATAGATAAATAGATAGATAGATAGAGAGAGAGATGGGGGGGAAGTAGAGATAGTTAGGTAGATAGAGAAGAAGAAAGAGAGACGGGGGGATAGAGATAGATAGATAGATAGAGAGGGGGAGGTATATAGATAGAAAGATATTGATAAATAGATAGGTAGAGAGAGAGAGAGAGAGAGAGAGAGAGAGAGAGAGAGAGAGAGAGAGAGAGAGAGAGAGAGAAAGGGAGAGAGAGAGAGAGAGAGAGAGAGAGAGAAGAGAGAGAGAGAGAGAGAGAGAGAGAGAGGAGAGAGAGGAGAGAGAAAGGAGAGAAAAGAGAGAAAAGAGAGAAAGGAGAGAAAAGAGAGAAAGGAGAGAAGAGAGAGAAACGAGAGGAAGGAGAGAAGAGAGAGAGAGAGAGAGAGAGAGAGAGAGAGAGAGAGAGAGAGAGAGAGAGAGAGAGAGAGAGAGAGAGAGAGAGAGAGAGAGAGAAAGAGAGAGAGAGAGAGAGAGAGAGAGAGAGAGAGAGAGAGAGAGAGAAAGAGAGAGAGAGAGAGAGAGAGACGAGAGAAGAGCAGATGAGACAGAGGAGAGAAGATAGGAAGAGGAAAGGAAAGAGACGATAGTAGAGAAATAGAAAGGGAGATAAAAATAGAAAGATAGAAAGCCAAACGCAGCAAAAAGAGAGAGTTTAAGAAAAAAAGAAAAAGAAATATGAATAGCAGGACTATAGTATTAAATGTGTATGAATAAATATGAGAAGAACAAGATCAAAAAATAGATATTAGATTAAGAATAGAAATAAGAACGAGAATTGAAATAAGAACAAGAATTGAAAAAAGAACGAAAAAAGAAATAAGGGTGAAAATAGGAATAAGAACAAGATTTGAAACAAGATTAAGAAGAGAAATAAGAAAACTAAAATTAAGAATATCAATAAGAACAAACAAAAAAAAAAAGATAAAGATAATGGAATAGGAGACGAAAGAACAAGAGGATAATCCATAAAAATAAAAAGTAAGAGAATAAGAATAAGATGATAAGGAAGAGGCTGAAGAAAAACAAACAAACAAACAAACAAAAAACATGATCAATCCAACAGAAAAACTCGTGGACCTGAATTTATAATTCTCTTTTTCTCTCTCTAGCTCCTCTACCTACCTATCTTTCTCTCTACCTCTCTCTTCGCGTTCCCTAATAGCGAAATAAAATGTCTTCAGTCAGTTTTTTAAGGGACAGATACGTCTATATTTCAGTTCGTTATGGTGTTGAACCGCAATAGACGTTTCAGTGAACGATTTACAACTCAATGTTTGTGGTCTTTATTTCTTTCTCTCTGGTTCGTCTGCCTCTCTCGTTCTCGTTTTTTTTTTTCTCTTCTTTGGTGTACGTCTGTTTGTTTGTCTCTGTAAATCTCTTTGGCTCTCTTATTTTTGTTCTCTGTCTGTTTGTCTTTCTTCTCTGTCTGTGTCTATGTGTCTGTCTGCCTGTTTGTTTGTCTGTCTGTCTGTCTTTCTCTCTCTCTGTGTCTCTGTCTGTCTGTCTTTCTCTCTCTCTCTCTGTGTCTCTGCCTCTCTCTCTCTGTCTCTGTCTCTGTCTCTCTCTCTCTTTCTCACTCTCTCTCTCTCTATCTCTCTCTCTCTCTCTCTCTCTCTCTCTCTTTCTGAGTTTTGATATCTGCCTTTTTGAACCGTATTCATGTTGAATGAAAATAAACGTTTTCAAAACACAAAAAATTATCTAACCGGTTTCGAATATATGTATTTCTGAATGTCTGTCTCTGTCTGTCTGGTGGAAGATGAGGAGGAGAAAGAAGAAGAAGAT
>NC_091584.1:19679540-19689540 GCF_042767895.1 Penaeus vannamei | reverse complement strand
TGTGTGTGTTTGTATGTGTATGTGTGTGTGTGTGTGTGCGTGTGTGTGTGTGTGTGTGTGTGTGAACATATACTTTCAACATATATTTCTCCAAAGAAAGAAGATAAGCTTCTTTTCTCACGCCATTTTTATATTATTCAAAAACCTTTCGCCAAAATATTCTTATATCGCTATCTTTGGCCAGGAAGTGTGCACAGAAAGAAAGCGTAGAAAAAAGAAGAAGAAGAAAAAAGATGAGAAACAATTTGGAAAAAAATGGGGACCGTCTCGATTCTGATGATAAAAGTGATAATAATAATAGTGATAATAGTGATAATAATGACGATATATTGTCAATTTTATTAAGAAAAATAATAGCATCTATAAACCATATAACATCTATAAGCTATAAGAGTAATGATAATAATAGCAACAATAATAATGATAGTACTAAAGAATGTTGATTTTTATAGTAATGATAATGATAATGATATTAGTGATAATAATGATAGCACTAATAGTAATGGTAATGAAATGAAATGAAAGAAATGAAAATGCTAATAATAAGGATGATGATGCCGAGGATGATGAAGATGGTGATAATGATAATAATAATATAAGCAAGAATGATACTGATGATTAGCAATGATAATAACAATATTAGTATTAATGCTAATGATAATATCAATGATGACATTAATAATCACAATAGTGATAATGATAATATCTATAATGATATAAATAATAATGATGAAAATCAAAAGGATGATGATAATGATGATAATAATAATGACAAGGATAATGATGATAATGATAACAATAATGATAATAATAATAATAATAACAATAATAATAACAATAATAATAATAATGATGATGATAATTATAAAAATTATAATGATAATGATAGTAATAACGATAATGATAATAATGATGATGCTAATAATAATAACGATGATCATAATTATGATGATAATTATAACTATGATAACGATAATGATAATCATAATAATAATAATGATGATAACAACAATGATAATAACTATAATGATGATAATGATAACGATGAAGACAATAATAAGATAATAAGAGAAGAAATAGATTAAAGATATAAAAACAAATGAACTTGAATAAAAAAGTAAATTAATATGAAATTAAAGCAAACGCGAGAAAAACGAGAACCAAAGGAACAAGAAGAAAATAACATTGACATTGATCAAAATAATGTAATAAAAATAACATCATAACAGGAAACACCACAACGTTTCTGCATCAATCTGCAACAGATCCTCAGGTAGAGAAATAAACGTTATCCTTAACTATTCTAAAGGGAGACATCTATATATATTTTCCTTTCTCAAACGTTGCAACATTCACTTAATTTGTGTTTTCACTCACCTATTTTTCTGAGCAACAAAACAATGCTATGCCATTTCGTTCAGGGAAGAGACATGCTATTGAAGTCTTTGTGTTGGTGAAGAGAAAAGCTGACCTTGTTTGTGTGTCTGAATGACCTGGTTGCCAATTATGGTGCTTTCCCGTTTTGACTTTTTTATTTGCATTTTAACATATTGGAGGGAAGCATAACTGCGATTTTTTCCTGGAAATTATTTTTTCTATTTGATGCAGAATTCCAGTTTAATTGCGTTGATATCAAATCCTGACCTGAAGTGGTATTTCCCGAATAACAGGGATTTTGAGAGTATTTTTTGCAGAGCCCAGTTCAAGGCCTGTTTTATGCACGTGTTCATAAATGCATTTGCGTGCTTCTGTGCGTTTGTGCGTTTTTAAGTGGCAGTAAGTGTGTGTCTGAATGCAACCCTCTGTACGTGTTTGTACGTGTGTGTTTATGCGAATCGTATATTGAATGCACCCCTCTGTACGTGTTTGTACGTGTTTGTTTGTGTGTGTTTATGCGAACCGTATGTATGTTGACAAGTTTAGGAAAGATATGAAGGAGAATGGACATTTTCAGAATACAAGAGATGTATTTGATGTATTTCTGACAAAGAAATATTCGAAACCAACCAAATATATCTCTTGTATTGTGAAGATATTCACAATATTGTGTATGATTGTATGCGGCGCGTGTGTGCATGTGTGTGTGTGTGAATGTGTGTGTGTGTGTATGTGTGTGTGTGTGTGTGTGTGTGTGTGTGTGTGTGTGTGTGTGTGTGTGTGTGTGTGTGTGTGTGTGTGTGTGTGTGTGTGTGTGTGTGCATGTGTGTGTGTGTGAATGTGTGTGTGTGTGTATGTGTGTGTAAGAGAGAGAGAGCGAGATAGATAGATAGATAGAGAGAGAGAGGGATGGGGGGGTGGGGGAGAAAGGGACCAATGGTAAGAATGAGAGACACAGAAAGAAATGAAAAAAAGAGAGAGACAGTGAAAAAGAAGGGTAAGAGGAAAGTTTTGTATATGCAACCAAAACTAGAACAAAAATTATGAAACCGAAGGGACAAGAATGATAGGAACAGTGACATAACAATGATGATGATGATGATGAGAGGAAAATAAAGAGACGAAGATCAAAGTGTATACTTTTTAACGCCTCTATTTTGCTTTGATTTTTTTATGCATTTATAACCATACCTTTATTATTATTTTTTTCTAGCGAAAAGAGAAACTTGACTCAATTCTCATTTTCATTCCCTCTTTTTATTTTTTTGTCAATATTCTGGCTTACATCTGTTCTTATAATGCAATGTTTCAGCTATTTTTTTACGTCTTGTCTTTTGTCCAAAATCTGTCTCTAAGAGAAAAAAGCACCATTGTTTTTATCTATCTATTTTCAAATATATTTTATTTACTTCTTCATTTCCATTTCTATTGTCCAGCCTGGTCTATATTTTTCGCGTTTTTCATTCGTGTAGTTATCAAGCATAGAGTTTTTTTTTCATTTATTTTATTTCATTTTATTTAATCTTATTTATTTACTTTTTTCTTGCTTTCTTTCTCCTTTTTTTTTATTTTTTTTTTGTTTTTGTTTTTTGCTAATAATGGAAAATAATATTTGCCGAAATTTGTCTCTTCTATTCTATTTCTCTTTTGTTGTTGTTATTCGATAAAAAGAAAGGAATATGATGAACAAGGAGAAAAAGTTGAAAGAGAAGAAGGAAGAGTAAATAATCATAAGGGGTAGAAGAAGAAAAGGGGGGGGGAAGGAGGAGTAGGTAAAAAAGACCCCTCATCCCCCCCCCCCCCAAAAAAAAAAGACATGGAGACAGACATACAAAGAAATTGAAGATAAAAAAGGTTTTCTTAAAGCCTTTTTTCAATTTCATAGAATGTATATTTCAATACCAACACAGGTATTAAACTCCCAGTAAACATATGTAATACCATTAGCTTTTATTAGAATCGTATATATATTTCCTTTTCATTGGCTGGTGAGTGAGAACCAAGGAATATCATGTTTGAGTCAAAATACAGTAGAAAAGAGAGAAAATTGTGTTATTTCCTATTCAAAAGGAAAGAAATATATGTATTTTGTTCACAGTTTCACAAGAAAACATTTCTCTCTCTCTCTCTCTATCTATCCATCTATCTCTTTATCTCTCTCTCTCTCTTACACGCACACACACACACACACACTCTGACACAAACTCACTCTCTCTCTCTCTCTCTCTCTCTCTCTCTCTCTCTCTCTCTCTCTCTCTCTCTCTCTCTCTCTCTCTCTCTCTCTCTCTCTCTCTCTCTCTCTCTCTCTCTCTCTCTCTCTCTTTCTCTCTCTCTCGTTCTCTCTCTCTCTCCCACCTTCCCTCCCTCCCCTCTCTATTTCTCAATTTCCCACACGCGTTTTCCCTCCCATAATATAAATCAAACACCACCCTTCCCCCCCACCCCCTCCCCCCCATTCATCTCTTCGAGGGACAGGAAGATGCAGCAGAAAATGTATTCTTGCCGTCACTGTGCAATAGGGGGTGGGGGGTGGGGGTACTAGGGTCCTGGGGTAGGGGGGGGGCCTTGAAGCGGAAGTGGGGGAGAGGGGCGTGGAAAAAAGGGGAGGGGGCGGAGTGAAAGGCGTGGCAAAGAGTTAGGGAGAGTGGGGGGGTGGAGGAGGAAAGGTGGAGGAGGATGAAAGAACTCAGAGCGTGAGGAAGGAAGAAACAGGGGGAGAGAAAGACACAGAGGAAGAGGAGGAGAAAGGGAGGAGTATGGGGGTGGAGGAGGAAAGGATCTTAAGGGCGTGAGGAAGAAAGAAACCGGGAAAGAAAGACATGGAGGAAGAGGAGGAGAAAGGAAAGAGAAGAAGAAGAAGAGGGGGTGAGGGGAGAGAGGAGGTAGTGGAGTAGTGGAAGGAAGGGGGAGGGGCATGAGGAAGAGGGAAGGGGAACAGACGGCGTGGAGAAGGGAGAGGGAGGGGCTTGGAGAAGAGAGGATATGAGGGGAAAATATGAAGGAGAAGGAAGAGAGAGTGGCATAAAAGAGAAGGAAGGAGAGGGGGAAGGGAATGGTAATAAGGAAGAAAAGCGGGAGGGTGGAAGGATATGGAGTAATAGGAGGAGGTGGAAGAAGAGAAAAAAAAGGATTGGGGAAGGGAGAAGGGAGGTATAAGGAGGGGAAAGAGAATGGGAGAATGGGAGAGTCAAGAACAAGGAGGAGAAGGAGAAGGGAAAGGAGTAGAAAGAAAGAGGGCCATGGAGTATGGGAGGAATAGTGAGAGGATAAGAGAAAAAGCCGTAGAGGAACAGCAAAGGAATAATTAGGAGAAGGATAATAGAGAAAGAGTGAATAGAGAAGGGATAAAGGGAGAATAAAGGAAGGGGGAAGGTGGGGAGGGGGGGGGGAGGAGAGAGGATAAAGGCTATAAATTTGACTTAAGATCCTGCATTTTTTAGGAATATTTACATTCCATTTTCTTTTATAATTTTCATTACAGTTCATTTTCTTTCTGTTTTACATTATAATAAGACATCTGTCTATCCCTTTACTAACTCATTCATCAATTGATCTAAGTATATTCGTATTCATTTGTGTTTTAAAAAGTCATTTGCTCATTTATTCAAACTGAATTCACTATAGTCTTTAATGTTATCAATTGCTAATTACTGCCATTAATTTCACCGTTGTTATTGTTATCTTGGTTATCACTTTCATCATTGCTGTTCCTGTTATTATCACTATCAATATTATTATACATTTAGGCATAAAGGAAGCTAAAAATTTTGTTTGAGCTTAAAAATTAGTAAATTTCATAAGCAATAATCGAAAAAGGGATATAAATAAGTGACTGTAACTTGTAAATAATGTTATGAGCAATAAGTGATCTGCAATGTTAAGTATTAATAGATAAATGCATAATTAGGAACAAGGGATAGAAAGCAAATAAAAATAAAATATAATAAATTAATAAGTAATAAGCAATGGTAATGAATAAAACGTGTTGATCTGTAATAAATGATACATAAAGAATGAATAACAATTAATAAACAAGAAAATAAGATAAGCTAAAATAATAACACGATACTGTAGCTTCCTACATCACACTATCGTGGTTACAAAATAATAGTCATTCTCTCAACACATTTTCATATTTCGTTTGTCTCTATATTCTTAAGTTCTGTTCCTTGACTGACTTTTATTTCTTCGGTAAGTATTCCTTTTTTCTTTGTCTTTATCTTCAAGCTCCATTTCCTAAGACGAATAAGTCACTTTTTTTTCTTCAAGTTTTGTTTCTTGCCAGCGAATGACAAGCCACATTTAACTCTGTATCACAGTTGTCTTTTTTTTCTTCTGTATCTTAAAGTTGTTTATTACCTCCGCCAAGGTTATGGTTTTGGTTAGTTAGTTAGTTGGTTTGTTTGCTTGTTCGTCAGGTTAGCAGGATAACCCAAAAACCTATGAATAGAGCTTTATTTATAGTTATTCATTCATGTATTCATTTTTCATTTATTTATTCATTTTTTTTTCTCTTTACCAGAAGTGTGTCTTAGCTAAAGCTAGAAGCCAATAAACTTTGGTAGTGATCTGGACTATGATCCGGATCCAGGAATTTTTCAAATGATTCATTAGCATTGCGAGATAGGGAAACTCTGACGTCACCAATGTACTTGAGATGTAATTCTTCGTGTGAATATTTTTATTGCATCAGTGACTCTATTGCCTTGGCGGAGGTATGCGCTCTCTAAGTGCTGCTAGTTTCATAGTTCTTCTTTTCCTCTTTTTTCTTTCTCTTTTTCTATCGAGGTGAAGATACAGTCGACAGTTTGGTGATAACTGATAACTGATGACAGGTCAGTGATGATAATTGATGAATAATAGGCAGTTGGCGAAAGTAAATGATAAACAATGACAGGTTCCCGATGGTGATGGATTAGAAATGACAGTTGGTGACAGTAGCTCTTTCATAATTGACAGGTTGTGGATGTTAGTTGACTAATAGCTGACAGTTTATTAAAAGTAATTAATCAATACTTACGTGATGTTAGCTATTTAATGACTGGGAGTTTGGTAAGAAGGGTTGTTAATCAATGAGGGAGAGTTTGGTGATCAAGACCATCTAATAATTGTTAAGTTGGCTGACAGGTTACGTAAGGATAATTGATTGATAATTGGCAAGGATATCATATATCTATGTGTGTATTTGTGTGTATGTGTGTTTGTGTGTGTGTGTGTTTGTGTGTGTGTGTGTGTGTGTGTGTGTGTGTGTGTGTGTGTGTGTGTGTGTGTGTGTGTGTGTGTGTGTGTGCTGTGCGTGTGTGTGTGTGTGAGTGTGTGTGTGTGTGTGTGTGTGTGTGTGTGTGTGTGTGTGTGTGTGTGTGTGTGTGTGTGTGTGTGTGTATATATATATCGGACAGGTTGCATTAGGTTCCTCATCACTAACATGTCAAAACAGATGATGATAAGGTGAATTAATTTTCGTTCTGATGGAAATGAATAATCCAATCAATAAAAAGATAATAAAAGATAAAGTCATTTGTAGCTTGTGCAGTTCTCGTTAGCCGTTCCTTTCAAGTGAAATATTTTTCATATATATATATATATATATATATATATATATATATATATATATATATATATATATATATATATATATATATATATATATTTTTTAGTTAATTCTGTTCTAAATTCCATTCCTTTTCTTTTCCTGTGTATTCGGCCAGTTTCTCTTCCATCATCATTTTCTCTGGACTTTCAGATCATTTTAATCTAGGAATCGATTTTTTCAGAGTTTAAGAAATTTTCTCTAAGACTCAATGACAAACTTTATATCCAAAGTCCCATTTTAAGTTTTCCAAAAGTCTTGAGTTTCCTTCCGCCTTCTCTCCTTCCTTGGAAATCGTCTGGTCTTTGTTCTTTGATTCAGGTTTTTATGTGTTCTTTTTCTGTCATGGAAACACGTATATACATACAGTCATATACATACGAGCGCACATACACACAAACAGAGATACATTCACACATGTACACGAACATTTACTGACGTCACACATACACACGCACGCACACACACCCTCATACACACACACACGCACACACACACACATACACCCACCCACACACACATGGGTTTATGGATTATGATCTCCAGGAGGAGGAGGAGGAGGAGGAGGAGGTAGAAGAGGCCAAATAAAACAAAACTTTACATCCATAAATATTTATTCTCCAGTCCATTGGGCGAAATGAACACATTATCATTATCCGTAAAGATTCGAAGACATACGAAGCAAAAAGGAAAAGAAAAGAAAGAATGATACATAGCGTATGATAAATGAGGAAACGGTGGCTCGCCCAATCTTACTAATATTTAAGACATCACAAATACATCTTTAAAGCTTATGCATTGTACATAGTGTATATAATCATACTGTAAAAAGTCTTAATCTTAAATGTTATAAGTAAATTAATTGACCTTTTGGTTTTTGGAATGTATGTGAAGTAAAAGGAAAAGAAGAAATCTTGAAAATAATAATAATAATAATAATAATAATAATAGTAATAATATGGCGATAAAATCATAGCAATAATTTACAATCTTAAATTATAATACCCAGACATATCTATATGAGCGCATACTCTCACGAATAAGTATATACATGGTAACATAAATACAAACGTGAATTGACTGAAACGCACATACAGAAAAGTACACAGTCACACACACACACATACAATTCTACTTAAAACTGTTTATGATAATATATGTGTATCCATATGCGCGTGTATCTTGAAAGTTACAGAAATATACACTCATACACGCACACAGGTCATGCGTGAGTGACGCTGCATGACACCATGTGCCAAACACATAAAATGACAATAATGAAAGCACATATTTTAATTAGATATTACTGATATGATAGACTGACCTACATAACGGATTCACATGACACTGATCTCTACGACTGCATAAAAGAACATAGTGATCCAGTTCAATAAACATAAACATGAACACATTGAACAAAGACAACATAGATAGCAAAGACATACGCGCTGATACTTTTCTTTTTTTCTTTTTTTTTATTTATTCTCTAAACTTCAAAAATAGGAAATATCGGGCCTTAAGTATTACAGGATGAGTTCGAAGATGGAAAATTATTATCATTCTTATATCAGTTTCAAAATTCAAAAGTTAAAGAAATAAAAGAGATCTTGTGAGAAAGAATTTAAAAAATCGAAACAAATATGTTCGTTTTATATCACATGAAAAATGTAAAATATTGAGTATATTTCCCACATTCTTCAAAACCCTTTCCAATTTCGTACAAATAGAATGTTTGGCTAGATATACCTTTTTCCCTTCATATCCTTAATCTCAATGGAAGACAATCACCCATGCAGAAAACACGAATATAAATACGCCATTTTTCCCTCTCTCATTTTCACAATGGTTGAGCGGGTTAGGGGAAAATATAGGAAAAAAATGCAAACTGGCATCTCTCCAGTGACGGTGTTGCCCTCTCTTCCAAATTCCATAGGATTTATCGAGCTGAGAGAACTACCATGAACCGCCTTTATAAACCATGAATATCTAAGAGACCTAATTTTTCACGTATTATAGGAACCAACCTCTCACGAAAGACAAATTTGGGTAGAATGATTACAGCTAGAACCGGACGAGTTGCCAAGTACCACTGCTGATTTGAATACACATGGTTTTAAATCTTTTTTTGATAATTTCACTTTCTTAATTGTCTACAAGCTGAGTATCATACGAATGATGATAATTAATTAATATAAATTATTTCAAGTAAAACAGAGAAACTTAGCTGGAGTATATTGTTTCCTCTGACGATAAATTCAGGATTTTCAAGGCTTTATGAATATTACAATAATGAATGGAAAAAATAAAGATAGCAAATACAATAATATCTCATTCAACACCTTACATTGAAGTTAGAGTCTTTTATATTCTTTTTACCTTAAACTTAATATATTTTCTTCCAACACACACGCATATGTATCTCTGTAGATATATATAAGTATATAAATATAAATATATATATATATATATATATATATATATATATATATATATATATATATATATATATATATATATATATATATATATATGTACGTATATCTGCGAGTGTGTGTTTGTATGTGTGTGTGTGTGTGTGTGTGTGTGTGTGTGTGTGTGTGTGTGTGTGTGTGTGTGTGTGTGTGTGTGTGTGTGTTTGATATTTTTGCACTTACGTATATTTGTGTTTATTATCATGTTTATGTCCGTACAATCTTCCACAGAACATGTTAAAAAACAGATAAAGAAGAGAAAAATGTGACATGTAACTACAATTTGAAATCAAAGGAAGTGAAAGGAAATGAGAAAGTCAAGAAATTACATAGAGACTAGTATAATAAATAGAAAGAAAAAAAATCACAATTTCACTTGGGCTCAAAAAGTGAACTGTGACTCTGAACCTGAATTAGAGAAAGTGAAAGAAAAAAACGGGAAGGCGTAAAAGCGATACAAAGGAAATGGAGATAATAAAGAGAGAATATTCATACAGAAGGAAAATAGAAAAAAACTCACAGAAAAAAAGGAAAAAGTCACACACACAAGAAAGAAGCAAAG
>NC_091584.1:19669540-19672040 GCF_042767895.1 Penaeus vannamei | reverse complement strand
CGCCAGATTTCACTATCTCTTCGCTCCCAGTGACGCATCCATTCAGGCCATTTATTATGAGGTAAAAGAGCCAGGTGATCATTTTTATCGTAACTGACACAGTGTAAGATATAATCATATTCTAAAACTTTACCATAATAGGATATAATGTTAGTTTCAAATATCAAATGTATCAAATTTCCACCCACGCCCCGTGCGGTTAAGCCGGAGCTCTTAAATCAAGGACTAAACTAAACTAAACTTCCGCCATCTCAGGTTATCATAGATTGGTGGCGGCATACTTGCTGCTCGAGCCTTCGATCCCCTCCTTGACTCGGTCTATCGCCCTCTTGATGAGCGTCGTGAAGGCGTTTCGAATGTCCTTGCTGAAGAGGAAGTACAGGATGAAGTTGAGACCGAAGTTCAGGAACTCGAGGTTGTTGGCGATGGCGCGGAAGATCTGGAAGTTGAGGTTGTTCCTCTTGTCGTCGCTGAAGGTGAGGGAGAGCACCGCCGCCGGGATGTTGGTCACGAAGAACGCCACGATGATGGACACCAGCAGGAGGACCAGGCGGCGCTCCATGTCGTGGCGGCGCTCGCTCATGCCCCGCGAGACGTGGGGGGGATGCGCGGGAGGGGGAGGGCCTGCGGGGGAGAGGGGAGGCGGTCAATCGATGCTGGATTGGATTGAGTTTGGGCGGAGGAGGCGAGGGGGGGGGGGAGGCAAGCGGGAGGAGGGCCAATCGAAGTACTGTGTATAGGTCTATATGTTTGTATATATATTAATATACATACATACATACATACACGCATACACATATATATTTTTCGTTATTTGATATTATGATAGGTGTGTGTGAGAGAGAGAGTGAGTGTGTGTGTGTGTGTGTGTGTGTGTGTGTGTGTGTGTGCTTGAATGTGTGTGTGTGTGTGTATTATAGATACATACATACATACATACATACATACATACATACATACATACATACATACATAGACACACACACACACACACACACGCACACACACACACGCGCACGCGCTCACTCTCTCTCTCTCTCTTTCACACACCTATCATAATATCAAATAACGAAAAATGGATACATGAATATATACTTTTTCATACTATGTCAGGTATTGCTCGTTGCGCAACTGTGTCATATATGTTTTGGGTTGGCTAAGGTGTAAATATAAATAAATAGATTTACGAATAGATAAAAATACGAAGACTGAAAGATAAACAGGTGAGTCAGTGATGAAGTGAATAGATGAATAAAGAAAGAGAGGCGGAAGGAATAAAAAATAAACTAAAAGCAAAATAAAAGTCAGGAAGATGATGCAAGGAGAACTCATAAACGGATAGTGACGTCATCCAATAGATTTCTTATGAAATGTCTCGCGACTTTTGCTGGTTATTGGCAAGGGACAGAGGAATACGAGAAGGCTAAACATTTACCCTTTTCGCTTTCTCTTTCCATCTGTCTCTCTTTCGTTCTTCTTCTTTCTCTGCCTGTTCTTCCGTCTCTTTCTCTGTTTGTCTCTCTCTCTTTCTCTGTTTGTCTCTCTCTCTTTCTCTGTTTGTTTCTCTCTCTTTCTCTCTTCTCTCTCTTTCTCTCTCTCTCTCTCTCCTCTCTCTCTCTCTCTCTATCCCTCTCTCTCTCTCCCTCTCTCTTTCTACCCCCCCCTCTCTCCTTCTCTCCCCTTCATCTTCTCCCCTCTCTCCCTTCTCTTCTCCCTTCCTACGCTATCCCTCAACCATTCTTTCTATTCTCTCTCCTCAGTTTCCTCAAATTGCTATCCAGCCACTAAATCACCTTAAAGGCTCGTCTCTCAGTGCATATCTACACAAGCCATTTATTCTCTCTGCTAGTTTCCTTAGAGAAATGACGAAGAAAAGATGGAATAAGGGAATAATGAAACAGTTAGAGGGGGAAAGGGTAAGAAGAAGCGAGAAAGGGAAAAGAAGGAAGGAGAGAATGAAGGTTCATGAATAGAAATGGAAAGAGGAAGAGGGTGAGAAGAACAAGGGAAAATCATGGAAATGGAAAGAAGGAGAGGAAGAGGATGAGAAAAAAAAAGGAAACTTAAGAGAAAGGAAAGATAATATAGGAGAAAAAGGCCAATAACCCTTAAAAAAGCAATGGAAATAAAGGAAAATGAAAAAGGATGTGGAAAGGAGAACGAGGAAGAATGTTACTGCAAAGAGATATAAAAGAAATGATTCTAAAAAAAGGACTTATTAGGGAATTAAATGCACAAGGGAATAGGGGCAGAAGGAAGAGCGAAAATAACCGAAAAGGGATAAAGAGAGACGGAGGAGGTCGCCTCTTTAAGAGAGATAAAAGTAATTATTAAAGAAAACGGGGGAAAGAGAAGGGAATGCAGATGAAAGAAAGAAATGAAGCACCAAAAGTTAGTAATGAGAAATCTATTCCTTGGAAATATGAGAACGTCGCAAGAATTTCTTATCAGAAGAAATGCAGACACACACATACACACACACACTCACACCACATCACAG
>NC_091584.1:19657040-19664540 GCF_042767895.1 Penaeus vannamei | reverse complement strand
AAGAGGGAGTCACTCCTCTCTTGGGGGAGGGAGGGGGGGGGCGAGGGGAGGGGGGGGATGGAACTCAAGGTCAAGGATATCAAGTTGTTTTTTATGAGTCGGAAAGTAATTTACTCTGAGAAGTCTCGAGTATGTTTTTTTTTTCTTTCTCTCTATCTCTCTCTTTCTCTTTCTCTCTCTCTCTCTTTCTCTTCTTCTCTTCTTCTCTTTCTCTTTCTCTTTCCTCTTTCTTCTTTCTCTCTTCTCTTTCTCTCTTGCTTTCTCTTCTCTCTTTCTCTCTTTCTCTCTTTCTTCTGTTCTTCTTTCTCTCTCTCTCTCTTCTCTCTGTTTCTTCTTTCTTCTTCTCTTCTCTCTCTTCTACTTTCTCTCTTTCTCTTCTGCTCTCTCTCTCTCTCTCTCTCTTCTCTCTCTCTCTCTCCTCCTCACTCTCTCTCTCTCTCTCTTTTTCTTTACCCTTTTTTTTTTGTCTGAAAGTAATTCATTCTGGTGTCGAGTATCGTGTGTTGATGTCGAGTATGCATGTGGAGCACGTGTTGATGTTTATGCATGTAAGGAATGGAGTGAGGGAGAGAGGTGGATTTGAAGGAAGGAATGGAGTGGAAGGGGAGAAAGTAGAGAGGTGATAAGAGACAGAATGAGGGGGGAAGGGAAGGACTGAAATCTCAAGATGAGAGAAAGACAGAGAGAGAGGAAGAGGGGGGGGAGGGAAAGACAGAAATCTCAAAATGAAGAAGAGAGAGAGAGGGGAGGAAGAAGGAAAGAGAGAGAGAAAGAGAGAGAGAGAGAGAGAGAGAGAGAGAGAGAGAGAGAGAGAGAGAGAGAGAGAGAGAGAGAGAGAGAGAGAGAGAGAGAGAGAGAGAGAGAGAGAGAGAGGGAGAGAGAGAGAGAAACTCTCAAGTGAAGCAGAGGGAGAGGAGATAAGAGAGAGGCAGAAAGTGAGAGAGAGAGAGACAGGATGAAAAAAATCTTCTTAAAAGAATGCAGAGAGAGAGAGAGAGAGAGAGAGAGAGAGAGAGAGAGGACGAAGGAAAGAGAGTTTAGAGAGAATGAGAGAAGAGAGAGAGAAGAGAGAGAGAGAGAGAGAGAGAGAGAGAGAGAGAGAGAGAGAGAGAGAGGGAGAGAGAGAGAGAGAGAGAGAGAGAGAGAGAAAGAGAGAGAGAGAGAGAGAGAGAGAGAGTGAGAATGAGAGAAATCTCAAATAAAAGTGAGACAGGGAATGAAAGATACACACAAACAGAGACCTAACCCTCGGCAAACAACATCCAGCATCGCAATTTACCACCGAAGTCGATCCACAAACACAATACATCCACCTGCACATAACGAACTTAACCTCAAAATCTATTCTTAGCCAAAAAAGAAAAAAAAATCGCTATCAATCTTCACCCTAATAAAAAAAAGTCTCACCAGACATCAATAAAGGAGTATTCTCTTTCATGATTTTTTTTTAATACTTATTTTCCGTCAATTAATCAATGGCCGACCTGGCACTCTGTAACTCCACGTTGTAACCCGGAAAAGCGGAAACTTGTAATGAAATTCTGGCTCATTAAACTTCACTAGGTGTTCGCTGTAACTAATCAAGAAAGTAGGAAACTGTTCTTAGTATTCCTCTGTGGTGGGTAATACTTTTGGAAAGAAATCGTTTTTTTCTTTCTTTCTGGTAATATATGTTTATTTTTTTCTATGAAGTTATTGGTTATCGGTTGTAAAAAATTAATGATTTCTTAACACTGGTTAAAGTCTTCAAATTTCAAGCTTTTATTGTGTGTGACTTAGTTGTTATTTGTTATTGTTAGATCAAATGTATATTTACTGTCTTGTAAGGTTTCAGTATATCTTTTCTTTTAATTTTCTTTGTCTATTGCCCAAAAGATACGAATAAACCAAGTGTCAAAATGAGAGAACAAGATACATCTAGTGAAAGAATAAACACAAAAATAAGCAGACCGTCCAGTAAGTCTACAAGCTTATGTGTGTTTTATTTATTTGTTTATTTATTTATTTGTTTTTTAGGTTCTTCTCTAAGCTGGTTACCGAAGCGGGACAGTACGTTATATATTTATTTTTATTTATTCATTTTTTAATTCGATGTTTTCATTGGATATCGATACCGCTTATACATGGGATAATTATCTATTTGTCTATCTGTCCATTTACCCTGTTATCTTTTTATTCGTTTATTTATTTACCTGTTCATTAATTCGTTTATCTATGACTCATCCATTTATTTATTTTTGGGGGGATTTGTTGATTCGTCTGTTTATTATTAATTCATTTGTCTATTCATTAATTTATTTATCAATCTATTAATTTATTTGTCTATCTATTAATTTATTTGTCTATTTATTAATTTATTTATCTATTTATTGATTTATTTGTCTATTTATAAATATATTTCGTCTATCTATTAGTTCATTTTTTATTCATGTACTATGTTTACTTTATTTATTCATTTTACCGATATCTCCTTCAAATTGTTAATTGAGGAGGTTTATGGTCATAGTGTTTCGCATATAGTCCGTCATGGGGGATATCCGGATGGAATAATAGATCGATAGATAAATAGACCGAAAAAATGGTTGATAGATATATGATATATGACTTATTATTGGATGATTTATTAATAGATCGATGGATAAACGGACAGACACATAGATAGGGAATGATGATTGGCAAATATGTGATAGATGGTCGATAGATAGATAATTGATAAATAGATTAATAGAAAAAATAGACAGACAGATATATGCACTGAGAGCTTTAACGAAGTAGAGGAATAATGAAGTTGACTGAAATATAGACAAAGGGGTAGGCAGAAATAAAAACAAAAACAAACGGATTAATAGATCAAAATGGCGAGAAATTACATATTCGAGTCACATCTAATGCATTTTTCAATTTCAAAACCACAAGCAAAATCTGATTAATCCCGTTAATGACGAGCATACAGGAAGAGCCAAAAAGAAAAAAAATCATGTCATAATCAAGAAAAAGTCTTTTTTTCGTTCTCTTTTTTCAAGGTCAAGGTCGCCAAGCTGTTTATGAAATCTGAAGGCAAGACACTTTGGTAAACTGTCACGTGCAAAACAGCTGACTTGGGGTTCTAATAAATATGAATTGAAAATGTAGCGTGAGTCAGCACTTTTGAAAAGAGGAGGGGAGGGAAGATAGGAGGAAGTGTTAGGCAATGAGGGAGGGAGGGAGGGAAGAAGAGAAGGAGGGAGGAAGGAAGGGAGGAAGGGAAAGTAGGAGGAAGTGATTTAGGCAATGAGGGAAGGAAGGAGGGAGGAAGGGAAGGTAGGAGGAAGTGAGGTAAAGAAAGAGGGAGGGAGGAAGGGAGGGAAGAAGACAGGGAGAGAGGGAGGGAAGGAAGGATGAGAGAGAGGAGGGGTGGAAGAGAGGGGAGGGAGGGAAGGAGGGTAGGTGTGGAGGGAGAGAGAGGGAAGGAGAGGGAAGAAGGGGAGAAAGGTCTTAAGAGAGAGATAGTTAGGAATGAGGGGGAGGGAGGGAGGGAAGGAGGGTGGAAGGGAAGAAGGAAGTTAAGGAGAGAGGGAGGAGGGTGGAAGAGAGGTAGTGAATGAGGGAAGGGGGAGGGTAGGAGGAAGAGAGGTGAGGAGGTAAGGTGAGAGGGAAGGAGGAAGGGAGAGAAGAAGGGAGGGAGACAGAGAAATATGGAAGAAGATAGAGAGGAGAAAGAGGGGGAAAGAGTGTAGAGTGGAATAGAGGAAATGAGAAGGATAGAGAAGGAAGAAGGAGAGAAGGTAGGGAGGGAAAGAAGGGAGAAGAAGAGATGGAGGGAGGAGGAATGGAGGGAGGGAGATAAAGAAAAAATGGAAACAAAGAAGTGGAAGAGGGAGAGAGAGGAGTTAAAGAGGGAAGGAGACAGAGAAAAGAGAGATAGGAAAGGAGGAAACCACACAAAGAGAGACGACGAGAGAGAGAAACGCGAACGGAAATGCAGACAAATAGTAGAGAGAGAGAGAGAGAGAGAGAGAGAGAGAGAGAGAGAGAGAGAGAGAGAGAGAGAGAGAGAGAGAGAGAGAGAGAGAGAGAGAGAGAGAGAGACAGAGAGAGAGAGAGAGAGAGAGACAGAGACAGAGAGACTGTTGCACACACACACACACACACACACACACACACACACACAGAGAGAGAGAGAGAGAGAGAGAGAGAGAGAGAGAGAGAGAGAGAGAGAGAGAGAGAGAGAGAGAGAGAGGGAGAGAGAGAGAGAGAGAGAGAGAGAGAGAGAGAGAGAGAGAGAGAGAGAGAGAGAGAGAGAGAGAGAGAGAGAGAGAGAGAGAGAGAGAGAGAGAGAGAGAGAGAGAGAGAGAGAGAGAGAGAGAGAGAGAGAGAGAGAGAGAGAGAGAGAGAAGAGAGAGAGAGAGAGAGAGAGAGAGAGAGAGAGAGAGAGAGAGAGAGAAAGAGAGAGAGAGAGAGAGAGAGAGAGAGACAGAGAGAGAGAGAGAGAGAGAGAGAGAGAGAGAGAGAGAGAGAGAGAGAGAGAGAGAGTGAGACAGACAGACAGAGAGACACACACACAGAGAAAAAAAAACAGAAAGGGGCCCTGAGTACGAAGAGAGAGTAGAGGTAGTAGAGAGAGCTTCCTCTGTCGATAACACCCCTCTTTAACAACATGCAGCAAATTTAATATCCTACATCCTCTACAACACATCCTCCGCATATTCTCAAGTGTGATGTACAAGGATATGGTTCTGACATCTTGCGTCGGTTGGCAGAAGGACGGTTTGAGTGGATGTTTGTCGGGCAGATGTGGCAGACTGCACGCGTGCCTCTCTGCCTTGCGTGTGTGATTGGCTGTGCTTGTTTGTTCTCTCGCGTTTGTTTGTTTGTTTGTCTGTTTGTCTGTTTATTCCTCTCTCTTTCGGTCTCTCTCGTTCTCTCTTTTGTTCTCTTTCGCTCTCTCTTTCGTTCTCTCTCTCTCTCTCTCTCTCTCTCTCTCTCCATCGTTTATTTTTTTTATCTCTCCCTTTTTTTCCTCTCTCTCATCTCTTTTAGTTAAATCTTTACCTAACTATATCTATAGGTGTACAAACACACACACACACACACACACACACATACACATATGCACACATACAACCACACACACGCACACAAGCACGCACAAACACACACACACACAGTAAAAAATAAAATAAAATAAATAATAAAAAATCCTGACAGCGAAGCCACGCCCCTCCCCTAGCAACCAGCGAAGCCACGCCCCTTACCTGACACGTTGATCATGGAGAGTCCGATCTTCTCCTTCTCGTCCTCCTTGCCGTTCTGCCTCCCGAAGGACTTCCCCGACGAGTTCCTGGTGTCGGCCGTGAAGGATATCCGACCTCCTCCTTCAGCGTAGCCGTTGGAGGCCGAGGTCTTGCCGTTCAGAATGGAGGGGGAGGCGGAGGAGGCGTTCCCCTGGTTCGCCTCCTTGTCGCCTGCTGCAGGAGGAGCGGGGGAAGGAGGAGGAAGGGCGGACGAAGGAGGAACAGCGACGGCCGTGAGAGGGGGCACCGAAGGACCCACGGAGAGCGGGGGCGGCGACGAGCTCTCCTTGGCGCCCCTCGTGGGAGACGCGTTCACGACGCTGGTGGCAGGGGCGTTGTTGGCCTCGTAGAAGGACTGCGACGGGATGGCGGAGACCTCGCAGCTCAGGCCCTGGCTCAGGAGGCGTCGACGCCGGCTGATCCGCTTGAACTCGATGATGATCCACGTGTTGAGCACCGCCAGGAGGACCGCGGGGGCGAACCTGGGGGCGGAAGGGGGAAGGGGGAGGGAGAGGGGCGGAAGGGAAGGGGAAGGGAGAGGGACAGGGGACATGTGGAAGGAGGCTGGAGGGAGGGAGAGGGCGGCATGGGGTGAGGAGGAAAGGGGGAGGTGAATGGAAGGTATGCGGTGGAAGGAGGGAGGGAGAGTGGCATAGGGTGGAGGGGGGGAAGGGGGAGGGAGGGAAGGGGACATAAATTGGAAGGAGAGGGAGGGAGAGGGGCATGGGGTGGAGGGGAAAGGGGGGAGAGATGCGGTGGATGGGTGGAAGGAGGGAGGGAGAGGGCATGGGGTGGAGAGGGGGAAGGGGGAAGGGGAGAGGGGCATAAGGGGAATGGGGTGGAGGGAGTACGGTACGGGTGAAAAGAGGGGAGGAAGAGGGGGCATGGGTGGAAAAGGGAGGGAGGGAAGAGGGAGGAGAGGGTGCGGAAGGTGGTGGTGGAAGGGAGGGAAAGAGTGGAAAGACATATAGGTGGAGGTGAGGGCGGAAGGGAGAATGGGAGGGTGGTGGGTGAGTGGAGGGAAGGAGGGAAAAGGACATAGGGTGGAGGTGAGGAGGGAAGGGGGACGGTGGTGGTTGTTGTGGTTGGGGGTGAGAGAGAAGGATGGGGTAGAGGGTGGTAAGGGAAGAGGGAGAGAGGAAAGGCCGGCAGAAGAGGGGTGTGAGTGATGATGGCGATGGGGGGGGGGAGAGAAAGGGAGAGAGAGCGATAAAGGGAGGAGTGATGGATAGAGGAAGTGACATGGGGGAATAGGGAGAGGAAGGTGAAAGGAAGAAGGATAAGGAAAGGAAGACAGCGTGGGTAGGGAATAAAGGGAAGAGTAAAGAAGGGAATTAGGATTAGGAGTAAGGAACAAGTGAGGCAAGGAGGAAGAGAGAGAGAGAGAAGGAGATCACGTGATTAAATAGATACATCGTTATTGTCATTCCAACGTTAATACTATTACCACTTAATCTAAATTATTACCATCAGCATTCTAATCACTACAAAGAACATAATCACACTGCTAAAATTCCTACCACCATTGCCATAATAAACATTATCATAACACTAAACACACAAATATAATCATTATCTCTTTAACATTTCTATAAAAAAAAATACTTTTCCACTAAACACACAAATATAACCATTATCTCTATAAAAAAAAATCCTTTTCCAACCCGCATTTATATCAATTATCCCTGCTTATAAACATTCTCCCTTTCTCAGTGTCACCCGACGAAGACAAACAAGAGGCATTACGCTATCTTAACCGAACGACCGACGATCTAATGGCAGTCATTAGGCAATAATGATCATTATAGCGAAGGGAAATGACCCGAAGTTGGCCATTAAACTGTTGTCGGAGAGGAGGAAAGTCCAACTTAAAAGGGATGGAGAGAGGGAGGGAGGCAGAGAGGGGATGGAGGGAGGAGAGGGAGAGGAATGGAAGGGAAATGGGTGAAGAAATATATATATATATATAAATATATATATATATATATATATATATATATATATATATATATATATATATATATGTCTCTCTCTCTCTGTATATATATATATATATATATATATATATATATATATATATATATATATATATATATATATATATATATATTTATCCATATATATTTCTTCATCCATTTCCATTTTCCATTCCTCTTCTCTTTTCCCTCTCTCCTCTCTCTCTCTCTCTCTCTCTCTCTCTCTTCTCTCTCTCTCTCTATATATATAT
>NC_091584.1:19644540-19647040 GCF_042767895.1 Penaeus vannamei | reverse complement strand
ACCAACATCAGCAATGCATTATTGCAGTCGAGTCCCTTCCTAAATCCAAACTAAGTCGTTTAAAATTGCTTAAACAAAATTGGCGTAATTGAAATGGACCCTCAGTCAGCAGGGAATAGGAGTAACATTACCAAAGCGCCAGCACTCTGAAATGACACTTGACGAACTAAATGCGTAAGATTACAGCTAATTTAAGACCATTTAATCTCCTGCAAATCAAAAGAACCAAGCCATTAGGGTCTACTCCACCATTTTCGTCTCGTTCTGATAACAGATACTTGATTTCAGAGCACCTGAAAGCAAATGAGTTAAAGTATGGTAATGGGTGACATGAAAGAGGAAGTTCAATATCTTCTAAACTTTATTTTGAATGAAAGCATTCTGCTAACAAGGTAGCTCTCTCAATCGGAATATATGTAGCACTACCATCAGGCTTCATTAAAGGAGGAATGCAGAAAACACCGAACAGAGATGCTTTAAGTGTTGACCACCTACTATGTGGCTGTGACATTTCTGAGAGAACTTCTTTTAAATGAACATTATATTCAGATCTAGCCTCCTATTAAGTATTACTTGCTATATTTCGCATGGCAACATAATTCTCTCAACAAGGACGAGTGTGGTTAGCAGAAGAGAGATTGTTGGCAGTAAGTTTATCCCAATAATCCTGGTAGCATCGTTCACTAAACCATTGTTGTCCAAACATGGTACGCGAAGAAACATTTTGTGTATCTCTAAAGCATTTTGTTATTAAATAATTTTTTCTATTCGTTTATTAAATTCGAATTCATTGACCAACACTCCTATAGTGCAGTCTTATCACAATTAGTATATCATTTACATTATAAAACAGTTTGTTTAGCCATGGTGGACGGGGGAGGGGGTACGTAACGGTACAAGAAGGCAATAAAGGGTACAATAGGCGAAATGATTGGACAACACTGCACCAAACCATGCTTTAATATGTGAAGGATATCTAAGAGTTTTGCTGGGTACAAACCTAGTTAATATGTCCAACAATAAGTTCAGATCACTAACAAGACAAGGGGTATTCTCTCTCTCCAAACAATGCTATCCAAAGCACGGTAGACAGCATCCCAATTAATTCTAGATGGTAAGAAGATTTGTCTCGTTAGGATAAAATCTGGCATTGGAAAGTCCAGCTGGATCTTACAAGCGAGAGTACGGTGGTCGGAAGAACCAATTAGCGCGATGAACTCCAAGTCTATTATTCGTCTCACATCTCTGTGTTTGTGTGTGTGAGAGAGAAAGAGAGAGAGAGAGTGTGTGTGTATGTGTGTGTGTGTGTGTGTGTATGAGAGGAGAGGGAAAAGGGATAGAGGTAGTAGAGAGTATCTATAGAATTTCAAGCACACACACACACACACATACACACACACACACACACACACACAAACACAGACACACATACATACACATACACACACACATACACACACACATACACACACACACACACACACACACACACACACACACAGATATATATATATATATATATATATATATATATATATATATATATATATATATATATATATATATATATATATATATGCAGTACACCTATACATACAGTGTATATATTTATGTGTGCAAGTATGTATGTATGCATGCATATGATGTATGTTTGCATATATGTATGTATGTATTTATATGTACATGTATATATTCATGAAAGTAAATTTGAATGTCAATCTCTTTGCTCTTTCTTATGTCAGCCTTCTCATCTCTCCTCCTCCTCGTCTTCCTCTTCTTCCTTTCATCTCATCTCCCATAACAGTTTATCCCCAACGAAAATAGCGTGCAGATCAAAGGTTTCTGTTGCTTTCGAAAAATCTAAATTGGTTTCAAACTGACTCTTTGTGTCTCTGCCTGAAAGGGGGAGGGGGAGGAGGAGGTGGTGGAGGAGGGGGAAGGGAAGGAGAAGAAGAAGGAGGAGGAGGAGGTGGAGGAGGGGGAGGTGGAGGAGGAGGAGGAGGTGTTGAAGGAGGAGGAGGAGGAGGAGGAGGAGGAGGAGGAGGAGGGGAGGTATAGGAGGAGGAGGAGGAGGAGGTAGTAGGAGGAGGAGGAGGAGAGGAGGAGGAGGGGAAAGGGGAGGAGGAGATAAAGGAGGGAAGAGGAGGAGATAAAGGAGGAGTTAGGGTAGGTAGAGGAGGAGAAGAAGGAGGAGATAAAGAAGGGAGATTAGGTGGAGGAGGAGGAAGAGGCAGAGAAGGAGGAGGAGGATGTAGAGCAGAAGGAGGGAGGCGGCAGAGAAAGAGGAGGAGGTAGGTAAAGAAGGAAGGGGAGGAGGTGGAGAAGATAGAGAAAAGAGGGGGAGTAGGAGAAGGAAGAGAAAGACGGGAAGAGTGAGATGGGAAGAGAAGGAATAGAGAGAGAAGAAGAAAACCGAAAGCACGGAAAAACGGAGGAGGCATAAAAAGAAAGGGAAAAAGAGAGATAGAAAATCATGATATAAAAGAAATCAGTAACAAAT
>NC_091584.1:19629540-19634540 GCF_042767895.1 Penaeus vannamei | reverse complement strand
CTAACAGTCCACACTAACAATTCCCTACTACCAATTTCACACAAACAATTCACACCAACGACTCACACTACCAATTCCCACTACCAGTCCACACTAACAGTCCACACTAACAATTCCTACTACCAATTTCACACAAACAATTCACACCAACGACTCACACTACCAATTCCCACTACCAGTCCACACTAACAGTCCACACTAACAATTCCTACTACCAATTTCACACAAACAATTCACACTAACGACCCACACCAACGACTCACACTACCAATTTCACAAAAAAAGAATCCACACTAACAATCCAACACTAACGACTCACACTACCAATTCCTACTACCAATTTCACACTAACAGTCCACACTAACAATTCCTACTACCAATTTCACACAAACAAACCACACTAACGACCCACACCAACGACTCACACTACCAATTTCACAAAAAAAAGAATCCACACTAACAATCCAACACTACCAATTTCACACTACCAATTTCACACTAACAGTCCACACTAACAATTCCTACTACCAATTTCACACAAACAAACCACACTAACGACCCACACCAGCGACTCACACTACCAATTTCACAAAAAAAAAAGAATCCACACTAACAATCCAACACTAACGACTCACAACATCCAATTCCCACTACCAATTTCACACTAACAGTCCACACTAACAGTCCACACTAACAATTCCTACTACCAATTTCACACAAACAATTCACACTAACGACCCACACCAACGCCTCACACTAACAATTTCACAAAAAAAGAATCCACACTTACAATCCAACACTAACGACTCACACTACCAATTTCACACCACCAATTTCGCACTACCAATTTCACACTACCAATTTCACACCACCAATTTTACACTACTAATTTCACACTACCAATTTCACACTACCAATTTCACACTACCAGTTTCACACTACCAATTTCACACTACCAATTTCACACTACCAATTTCACACTACCAATTTCACACTACCAATTTCACGCTACCAATTCCCACTACCAATTTTACACTAACGACCCACACCAACGACTCACGCTACCAATTTCACACTACCAATTTCACACTACCAATTTCACACTACCAATTTCACACTACCAATTTCACACTACCAATTTCACACTACCAATTTCACACTACCAATTTCACACTACCAATTTCACACTACCAATTTCACACTACCAATTTCACACTACCAATTTCACACTACCAATTTCACACTACCAATTTCACACTACCAATTTCACACTCACCTCAATATGAGCGAAGTACAAGGCCGCTGCATAGGGTACCGGAGTAGCGTGAGAGTGTAGCGTGAAGGGTAGCAAGACCACACACACTAGCAGGTTGGCCACAGCAAGCCACTTCAGGTATCTGAGGGAAAAGAGGGTAATGAGGTGATAATGATGGGAATGGTGAGAATGAGGTGATGATGATGGGAATGGTGGTGATGAGGTGATGATGATGGGAATGGTGGTGATGAGGTGATAATGATGGGAATGGTGGTGATGAGGTGATAATGATGGGAATGGTGAGAATGTGGTGATGATGATGGGAATGGTGGTGATGAGGTGATAATGATGGGAATGATGAGAATGAGGTGATGATGGGAATGATGAGAATGAGGTGATGATGATGGGAATGGTGGTGATGAGGGGATGATGATGGGAATGAGAGAAATGAGGGGATGATGATGGGAATGGTGAAAATGGGTGATGGTGATGGGAATGATGAGAATGAGGTGATGATGGGAATGGTGGTGATGAGGGGTTGATGATGGGAATGATGAGAATGAGGTGATGATGATGGGAATGGTGGTCAGGAGGGGTTGATGATGGGAATGATGAGAATGAGGTGATGATGATGGGAATGGTGGTGGTGAGGTGATGATGATCGAATGGTGACAATGAGGTGATGATGATGGGAATGGTGGTGATGAGGGGATGATGATGGGAATGGTGGTGATGAGGTGATGATGATGGGAATCATGACAATGAGGTGATGATGATGGAAATGGTGAAAATGGGGTGATAATAATGAGAATGAGTGTGATGATGAATGGAGGTGAGGGCGAATATGGTAATGATGGTGATAACGGTAATAGCGATGATAATGAAATCAACTAATAATAATAGCGATGACGATGATAATAACTAATGATGAAAATTATAAAGATAACGATAATTACGATAATAATTGATAACTAATGATGATAATGATAATGATAACGATAATTACGATAATAATTGATAACTAATGATGATAATGATAATAACCAATGATGATAGCGATGACGATGATAATAATATCCAGTTAATAGATATCATTATGATATGTAAAAATAATGACGATAGCAATAGTAATAGCAATAATGACAAGAATGGTAATAAGTTATGAAAAAAAAATCATAAAGAGGATTATAATCAATATCAACAGACGAGGAAGTATAGCATTTTAATTACCTTTATGTTCAGTATGAAAGGGACTATTTATATAAGGGATTAACGGACTATCTATAAGTACTTAGCAATAATTGAATCGGATGAATTTTAAATATTACATTAATGAGAAAGGAGTGAGAATAAGGCCTAACAATAAATGAAACGAAAAAAAAAAATTGTGGATAATATATACACACGTATCTTTTAATGAAAAAAGGTAAGGAATAATAAATAGGAAAAAATAAGAAAAGTTACGAATAAGTAATAGGATAATTTATTTTGCAAGACAACAAGGCAAAACTTTCAGAGCGAAAATCA
Source organism: Penaeus vannamei (assembly GCF_042767895.1). Classification (NCBI taxonomy): domain Eukaryota; kingdom Metazoa; phylum Arthropoda; class Malacostraca; order Decapoda; family Penaeidae; genus Penaeus; species Penaeus vannamei. The sequence goes on along the minus strand of NC_091584.1, from coordinate 19,631,758 downwards.
AAAAGAATAAATGTACGTAAGACACGATGCATAATTAATTTGATCAATGTCGAGGTTCCAGACGCTAGTAAATAAGTTATGAGAGAGAGAGAAAAGAAGAAAGACATGAGGTTAGAATTGTTTATGAGTAGATAGATAAATATAAATGTAAAATACAGATAGATAGATATGAATGAAGTAGACAGATAAGTGTTTATGAACAGATAGATAGATGTAAATGAAATAGATAGATGGATAGAAATAAATGAAATCGATAGATAGATAGAAATAAATGAAATAGATAGATAGATATAAATGTAAAGATAGATAGATAGATATGAGTGAGGTAGATAGATAAGGTCAAAAGTGTTTATGGACATATATAGATGTAAATGAAATAGATAGATAGATAGATATAAATGAAACAGATAGATAGATAGATAGATAGAAATGTAAAAGACAGATAGATAGATATGAATGAAGTAGACAGAGAAGGTCAGAAGTGTTTATGAATAGATAGATATGAATGAAGTAGACAGAGAAGGTCAGAAGTGTTTATGAATAGATAGATATGAATGAAGTAGACAGAGAAGGTCAGAAGTGTTTATGAATAGATAGATAGATGTAAATGAAATAGATAGATAGATAGATATAAATGAAATAGATAGATAGATAGATGTAAATGTAATATAGATATATATATAAATGAAGTAGATAGATGAACTAAGAGCGAATTTAATAAGTAGATAGATAAATAAGTTATGAGGGAGAGAAAAAAGAAAGACAAGAGGTTAGAATTGTTTATGAGCAGAATAGGTTGATATAAGGTCACTAGATAGATAGATAAATATAGATGTAAAAGACATAGATAGATATGAATGAAGTAGATAAATGAACTAAGAGGGAAATAAATAAGTAGATAGATATATAAGTTATGATAGAGAAAAAAGAGAGAAAGGCAAGAAGTTAGAATTGCTTATCAATAGATAGATAGATATAAATGAAACAGATAGATAGATAGATATACAGGTAATAGATAAATAGATAGATGTAAATGAAATAGATAGACGAACAAAAAGAGAAGTTATAGGAAAGAAAAAGAGAGCAAGAGGTTAGAATTGTTCATAAATAGATAGATAGATATGCATGAAAAATATAGATATATAGATAGATAGGGAGATGAATATAGATGAAATAGGCAGATTAGATAGATAGATATAATGTAGTAGGTAGACAGATAGGAAGGTGAATAAATGAATAAATACATTATAAGAGAGAAAAAGAGAAGAAGACAAGGGGATAGATTTTTCAGTGAATAGATCAATAAGTAGATACAAACGAAACTAATAGATAGATATAGGTGAAGTAGATAGATAGATAGATAGGAAGATGAATAGATAAATTAATAGATAAATTGTGAGGAAGAAAAAGAAAGACAATGAGTTAGATCTTTTAAATGATTAGATCAATAGATTGATATAAAATAGATAATGAATAGTAAAGAAAGTAGATAGATAGATAGGAAGATAGATAGGAAGATAGATAGATAAATGAATAGATGAATAGGTTATGGGAGAGAAGAACAGAGAAAGAAAAAGGGGGTAGATTTTTTATGAATAGATTAATAGATTAATATAAATGGGACAGATAGATATATAGAAAAGTGATTAAATAAATATATAAGTAAATACGTTATGAAAAAGAAAAAAAAGATAAGGAGTCACATATGTTTATGAATTAGATAGATAGATGGAAATGAAATAGATATGTAGAAAAAGTTATTAAAATGAATGAAATGATGGAAAGCCTAAACAAATGAGTAAAAGATAATAGAAATTATCTACTATAAAATGAGAGAGAAATAGGGAAAAAAAAGAATAAAACGAATAAAAACTAGAGAAAACGAAAATGAAAACGAAAGGAAGGGAGAAAAAACAAAGAAGATAAGAAAAGGGAGAGAAAAAAAATATGAGAAAAATGCGCATGATAATTAAATTGGGAATCTAAAGAATATAAATGAGCTGATAATAACACCACAGCTGAAGGTCGGTTCAGCACAAGAAGATTTAGAAATACAAAGGGAAGAGACAGAAGAATGAAATAAATGGAAAAAGAAAAAGAAACGAAGAAGAAGAAGGAGAGAGATAGACGGATAAAGATAAAGAGAGAGAGAGAGAGAGAGAGAGGGAGAGAGAGAGAGAGAGAGAGAGAGAGAGAGAGAGAGAGAGAGAGAGAGAGA
>NC_091584.1:19594540-19597040 GCF_042767895.1 Penaeus vannamei | reverse complement strand
TCTTATATCCTTCTCTCCTTTCTCTCTCTTTATTCCTTTCTCTTCCGTATCTCTCGCTCTTTCGCTTACTCGGGGTTACTACCTTAGGTTCATTAATTATGCACATGATTAACGTGTTCTGAACTTAATAGGTGATTAATGCTGATGGTCTGATATAGACAGCAAGGCATAATTACCTTTAGTGCACATGAACAAGTGTACACAAACTTACACTCAAACGCAAATGCACATAGGAGTGTACACATCAATTTAATGATTTAATTAAAAGAAGCCATTTACTACTAAACTTCTAAGACGTATGTTCGTTATAGTTAACACAGGTTGATAAGATATAAAGTCCAATATAGCAATTGTAAGGGCACATAGACACACACACACACACACACACACACACACACACACAAACACACACACACACACACACACACACACACACACACACACACACACACACACACACACACACACACACACACACACACACACACACACACACACACACACCACACACTCACCCTCCTCTCTCCACACACACACTCATATACACACATTGTCTATATTCATCCATCCACCCATCTATTCATACATACATGTATACATACATACACTGTACATCCATCCATTCATACATACATCCATAGATACATACACACATCCATCCATCAACACATACATAAGCTGACAGCAGTTTAGACTGTGTTCGAAACCCTGACAACAACGCAGGCTGTGTTCGAAACCCTGATAATAACGAAGGATGTGTTCGAAACCCTGACAACAACGAAAGCTGTGTTCGAAACCCTGACAACAGCGCAGGCTGCGTTCGAAACCCTGACAAGAATACAGGCTGTGTTCGAAGCCCTGACAATACCGCAGACTGTGTTCGAAACCCTGACAATACCGCAGACTGTGTTCGAAACCCTGACAGAAACGCAGGCCGTGTTCGAAACCCTGACAGCAATGCAGGCCGTGTTCGAAACCTTGGCAACAACGCAGACTGTGTTCGAAACCCTGATAACTACGCAGTCTGTGTTCGAAGACCTGACAATACCGCAGACTGTGTTCGAAACCCTGACAAGGAAAGGAGAGGGAAATCCAGCCTTTCTCGTCGGGCAGAAAGCTATCAGTCCCATCAAAGACCGAAACGAGGTGGGGTTTCTTCCAAGACAGATTTATTAAGCCAAGAAGTGTTTCGGAGACGACGTACGGGACAGGGGGTGCTATCAGCTCGGGTCAGGAGAGGTCAGAGGTCATTCGCTTTGGGTCATTTTCGAGGTCGGAGAATATCGTTGAGGGAGAATTATGATGGGGGTAGGGGTGAGGGGTGATAGAGGGGGTGAGGGGTGGATGGGGGGAGAGGGGAAGGGGTGGATGGGGGTGGGGGTGGATGAGGGGTTAAGGAAGAATGGGAGGTAAGGGGTGAGGGGTATATGGGGGATGAAGGGGGGGGGGGGTAGCCAAATGGCTATAGTGGCTGATCAGCTGATTTTTTTTTTTTTTTTTTTTGTCTCTTTATATCCTGAGAGATAATCAGTCGGAGATGTTTTTAAGTGATCCTGATTGGAGAATCTCGTGCTATTTAACAATTTTCTTCTCTTCTCTCTTCTTCTTTCTTCTCCTCCTCCTCTTCTCTCCTCTCAATCTTTCTTTCTTTCTTTTTGGTATAATATTTTCATGGGCTTGTGTGTGAAAATAAGGGAGGAAGAGGAAGAGTGAGAGAGAGAGAGGGGAGAGAGAGAGAGAGATGGAGAGAGAGAGAGAGAGAGAGAGAGAGAGAGAGAGAGAGAGAGAGAGAGAGAGAGAGAGAGAGAGAGAGAGAGAGAGAGAGAGAGAGAGAGAGAGAAAGAAAGAGAGAGAGAGAGAGAGAGAGAGCAAGAGCAAGCGAGCGAGCGAGAGAGAGAGAGAGAAAGAGAGAGAGAGTAACAGACAGACAGACAAACAGACAGAGCAGACAGACAGACACAGACAAACAAACCAAGAACGAGAACACGAGAACCAAGAACAGCGTCAGACAAAAGACGAAACCCAATTCTCAAAACTCAAATCTCACTCAGAATTCGACTACACAAGCAAAAGCTCTTAGTCATGGCACCTGTTATGTCAACCGAAAGAAGATAAAGACAAATAAGTATTGCCATAAACAAATGAAATAATGGCTAACCCTAACTGAGGCCGCCCACACACTGGCATCTAAAATTTATGGGCTGAGCTAAGAATAGTTCGGGCGCTAAGTGGGAGAAACGAGGGAGATGGGAAGAGGGAGAAGGAGAGGAAGAAGGAGAGGGAGGGAGAGAGGAAAAAGGAGAAGGAGAGGAAGAGGGAGAAGGAGGGAGGGAGAGAGGGAGAAGGAGAAGGAGAGGAAGGGAGAGAAGGAGAGGGAGAGGGTGAAGGTTGAAAGTAGAGGGGGTGATGAGGATGAGAGAGAGAGGAGGAAGAAAAACAGTAGAGGCGTGGATAAGGGAGGGGGGGAGGGTAGATGTGGGGAAAATGAGAGGAGAAAGAG
>NC_091584.1:19564540-19574540 GCF_042767895.1 Penaeus vannamei | reverse complement strand
AAATGAAATGAAGTAATTGATTAGTGAAAAAAATGTTAGTATTGCTGGGGAAAAAACTGTATAGAGAAGAAAAACCCATAAGGAAATTAAAAAATAGTTGGTAAGCAATAACAGACCCAAAACAGGAAGAGATAAGTCATAAAGAGAACCCTGTCTGATTTAAGAATGAAAATGGATGGAATTTCCCAGAATAAAAAAAAATAGTAATAAAAAAATAGAACAATAATATCAGGTAAAGATAGACAGGTGAGTCGCGGTGAAAATAACTCCCTGACTTTTCCGCCTTTTAACAAAATTAGCTCAGAATCTCGACGCACAGTTCAACATATAATCTTCTTAAAAGCGTATTTATCATGCGAAAAAAAACAAAGCCTTCAACATCAAATAGGGGAAAAATCCATATCTTTTGTTTCAATTTAAAAAAAAGAAGAGAATTTTTTTTTTTTTTAATGTCAAAGTTTAATTTCCATATGAGAAAGACATCAATAGTTTGTATGTTATGCAAATTCCGGCATTAATTTCACTTTCGAATGATTATGAATATGCAAACAGATAAGGGAACAAGATAGACGATTAACAGACATCGTTGTCTCTTCTATCTACTATTCCCTCTCTTTTCTTCCCCTTTCCTCTTCTCCTTCTTTCTATCTTCCCCCCTTTCCCCTCTTTGAAATTATTCCCCACTTCGTACTGCCTCTATTCTTTCTCTCCCTTTTCCTGTTCTTAATCTTTCCATTTTTTTCTCGTTTCCACTTTCTCGAAATGTTTATCATCTGTCTTTAAGGTCTTTCCTTAATTGTCTTCTTTTAATTTTCTTCTTCCCACTCTCTGTTTCTTTTTCTTTTTCTTTTTCTTCTTTTTTCCTTTCTTGCTTTCTTTCTTTTTTTCTCTTTTCTTTTTCCACTTCCCTAACTTCTCTCCTCTTAGAATTCTTTTCTCTCCCTCCTCGTAACTTTTATCTCCCCCTCTCCTCCTCTCATTATCTCCTCCCCCTCTTCTTATCTTCTCCCCTCCTTCACTTGCCATTATCTCTCCCTCTCTCGCTCTCTCCTCCCTCCCCTCTCTCTCCTTATCATCATGTAGCTCTCTCTCTTCATCCTTCTTTCTCCTTATCCCTCTCCTTCTCTTTATCACCCTCTTACCATCTCTACATCTTTCCTCTAGTTCCATTCTATCTCCTTCTCCCTCTATTTATCATCCTCACACCATCTCCTCCCTTTCCCCCTCTCCCTCCGTCACTCTTCATCACTCTCTCACACCTCTCTTCATCTATCCCCTTTCCTTCTTCCCTCTCCATTTCCCTCTTTATCGCCTCAACCTTTCCTCTGTTTATAATCTTCTCACCCTCTCCTCCCCCTCCTCTCCTTCCTCCCCCACCTTCCTCTCATTATCACCTTCTTACCCTGGCCTCGCCCTCTTCCTCTACCTCTCCCTTTCTTCTCCCTCCCTCTCCCTTCCCCACCCCTCCCTCACCCTCCTCCCTCCTTCTCCCTCCTCTCCTCCTCCTCATTCCTTCTCCTCCTTTGTCTCCCCTCCCTCTCCTTCCCCTCCGTTCTCTCCCTCTTCCACTCCTTCTCCCTCCTTTTCCCCCTCCCATACCTCCCCTCCCCTCTCCTCCTCCCCCTCCTCCTCCCACCTCCCCCTCTTTCTCTTTCCTTCCTCCCCTTTACCTCTCCATCCCTCCCCTCCTCTTCTCTCCTCCTCCCCCTCCTCTCCCACCTCCCCCTCTACCTCCTCTCCCCCTCCTTTCTCACCACTCCTTCTCCCATCCCCCACCCCACTCCCTCCTCTCCCTCCTCCCCTTCCTTCTCCCTCCCTCCTTCCCCCATCTCTCCTTAACGGCCACAGCATCCCGTCATACATTAAACAGGCACAAAGGACTTCCTTTGGTGTTTAATGGTGCGTGAAGTTGAGAGCATTTGGCGTGGAAGATGCAGGTGTGAGAAAGAGGATCTTGCTAATAGGAGGTCGAGGAGGTGGAGGGCGAGAAAGAGGTGGAGAAGGTGGAGGAAGAGGAGGAGGAGAACGGGGAAGAGGTGGAGAAGGGGGAGGAGGAAGAGGCGGAGGACGGGGAAGAGGTGGAGAAGGTGGGGGAAGAGGAGGAGGAGGACGGGGAAGAGGAAGAAGAGAAAGGAATGGTGAAGAAGGAGGTGGAGGACGAGAAATAGGTTGAGAAGATGGAGGAAGAGGAGGAGGAGGTGGTGGTGGAGAAGGAGATGGTGGAGGAAAAGGAGAAGGAGAGGAAGATAAGAAAGAGGAGGAGGAGGAGGAGAAGAAGAAGAAGAAAAATGACGACAATGACGTCGATGACGAAAATGAGGACAAGGAAGAAGGGGAAAGCAAATAAGAAGAGGACTAGGAGGAAGAGGAGAGAAAAAAGAAAGGAGGAAACAGTAATAGTAGAGGGAGAAGAGAAGGAGGAAGCGGAGAAAGAGGAAAAAAGAGGAATAGAGGAAACTTAGGAGGTGGAAAAGGAATATGAGAAAAAGAAGTGCAGGAAACAACTTGAAGAAGTAGAAGAGGAAGAGGAAGAAAAGACGGAATATCTATTTGAAAAAAGAGAAAGGTACACGAATAAAAAAGTAAAAAATTTGCAGGGAAAAGCCAACTTAAGTGAGATTCTAAACATGGAACAAGAAGAGAAAAATAGGAAAAGAAAGGTAAACTAAGGATTGAAAGAATATTAAGATAATTCCTTTAGATACACAAACCACAGCGAAATTATCAACAGGCTGTCTTTTCTCCCCCTTTTTATTAGGCACAGGAACAACAAACATGCGAGAACCAGAAGTTTGCAAGTGTTTGCAAGTGGCGAGATTTTACTATAATCAAATGAAGAGAGAGAGAGAGAGAGATTTTCTAAAAACAAGTGGAGAGAGAGAGAGGGGGGGGGAGAGAGAGATAAATGGGGAGAGAGAGAGAGAGAGAGAGAGAGAGAGAGAGAGAGAGAGAGAGAGAGAGAGAGAGAGAGAGAGAGAGAGAGAGAGAGAGAGAGAGAGAGAGAGAGTGAGAGAGAGAGAGAGAAATGGGGAGAGAGAGAGAGAGAGAGATTAGCTATATGCAAATGGAGAGAGAGGAGTGGGGGAGAGGGAGAGGAGGGGGATATAGATACGTAGATAGAGAGATAGGATGAAAGAGAAAGAGATGGAGAATGGGAGAGAGAAATGGAGGATGGGAGAGACAGGTGCAGAAATAGAGAAACTGAGAGAAAGAAAAAGAGAGAAATACAGCGCTAGATAGTCGGATAATCAGGTAGATAGATAAACAATTACACCAAATACAGAAGACAAAGAAATAGACAAAATATATAAACAACTAATATAAACTGATAGGAGAGATACCCTCTTCTGATAGACAGACGAGGAGACAAACATAATGTAATATAAACACATTGATCGAGACGTATGATGCGCTTGACAGTTTTATAGTGATTAAGGACATTTTGACAGGTACTTCATGACAGGTGACAAGTTGACAGGTTGACAAGGATTGCTGGTAAATTGACAGGTTCTTGATACAAATTGTCTGATAACTAATGGGTTGTGATAACTGATGTCTGGTAAGTAGTGGTGTGTGTTGTCAGTTTTATAGTGATTAGGGACATGTTGACAGGTACTTCATGACAGGTGACAAGGTGACAGGTTGACAAGGATTGCTGGTAAATTGACAGGTTCTTGATACAAATTGTCTGATAACTAATGGGTTGTGATAACTAATGTCTGATAAGTAATGGTGTGCGTTGACAGTTTTATAGTGATTACGGACATGTTGACGGGTACTTCATGACAGGTTAAGTTGACAAGGATAGGTGGCAAGTTGACAGGTTCTTGATACAAATTTTCTGATGGTTGATGATGATTTCATATTCGGCTAATCTTCACAAACCCCTTCAACTGATTAATATATTTGGAGAAATAAATAAAAATGTAGTTAAATGTGGCGTTTTATGTCCGTAGATTTTATTCACAAGAATTCTCGATATTTATTCTTAGTTTGAATATTTATACACTGTATTTTTTCCATCGTAATACCTACTAATTTATTTCTCTGTGTATTGATTTATCTATATTCAGACACACATGGGACTACATATGGTACATCCAACTTGTGTGTATGTGTGTCTAATTATGTGTGCATATAGCTATGTGTGCGTGTATGTGTGTGATTCTTTGTGTATGCGTCTAACTATGTGTGTGCGTGCGTACGCGGGTGTGTGTATGTCTGTGTGAGTATCTAATTGTGTATGTATGTGTGTGTCTAACTGTGTGTGTGTGAGTGTGAGTGTGTGTGTTTGTCGCTGTCTATCTAACTTTGTGTGTGTGTGTGTAATTGTGTGTGTGTGTGTTTGTGTATATCTGTCTAAATGTGTATGTGTGTGTATGTGTGTGTCTAACTGTGTATGTGTGTGTGTCTAACTGTGTATATGTGTGTGTTTAACTGCGTATGTGTGTGTGTCTAACTGTGTATGTGTGTGTATGTGTGTCTAACTGTGCATGTGTGTGTGTCTAACTGTGTATGTGTGTGTCTAGCTGTGTGTGTGTGTGCGTCTAACTGTGTATGTGTGTGTGTCTAACTGTGTATGTGTGTGTCTAACTGTGAATGTGTGTGTCTAACTGTGTATGTGTGTGCGTCTAACTGTGTATGTGTGTGCGTCTAACTGTGTATGTGTGTGTCTAACTGTGTATGTGTGTGTGTTTAACTGCGTATGTGTGTGTGTCTAACTGTGTATGTGTGTGTGTCTAACTGTGTATGTGTGTGCGTCTAACTGTGTATGTGTGTGCGTCTAACTGTGTATGTGTGTGTCTAACTGTGAATGTGTGTGTCTAACTGTGTATGTATGTGTGTGTCTTTGTGTGTGTATATGAGTATTCCCAACTGGATCCGTATTCCCGGGTGTCAAAGGGTACGCCACTGTTACCAAGTCGCGGCGGCAAGGGCAGGCGGAACTCCACAAATATTTACCTGAGGATCAAATTACTACAAGTCTGGCAACACCGGCGGGTAGGAAAAGCCAACTCTTATTTCATTTATTTACGTTTCTCTATTCAAGTCGAGAAGAAAAAATACCTAATGAGTTTCCCGGATGTAAAGAAACTAATGATAATTGAATGCGGAAGTCACACCAAAGCGTTGAAGATGTAATTTGAAAAGTAATTACAGTTCCAGCGAAAAAAAAATCAAAAGAAATAAAAAAAAAGAAGGAAAGAAAACTGACTTCCTTTTGGGGGAAAACATATCATCATGTACCCCAACATTCCCTTTTTTCCAGAGCCTTCTATGGACCCCAGTGACCCGAGCTGACCTGTCACGTGTGGTCTTCGCTTGTTGGTTTATGGACCCCGGAAATATCGTCATTAAATCGAGGTCTTCTTGTTACTAATGGAATCCAAATAATGATGATAATGATAATCATACTGTGAATGAATTACAAATATTTTGTTAATGGACTATATGGTAACTCTTCAATGAACCCAATTGATGTCAGTTCTCCATTTAATTGACATCTATATATGATTATTGACGTAGATATTTTAATGGACACTTGTTGATTTATTATAGATGTGTGCGTTTATATCATAACGATATATAAATACGGGTTCTGGGGGGAACTTAGATAATATGAAGAATACCAGATAAACCAAAAAAGAGACCATATGACATTTAAGTCTCATGCGACCTTTTTTGACCCCTAAAGTTTATCTCTCTTTCCTGTTGACCCGCGTGACCCTATGCCACCCTTGACCTGAGAGATACTATAAAAACATGAATAAAAGATACATATCATCCTCTCTCGTGACTTTTTGCCCCCCCCTCCCCATCCCCACACCCCCCATCCCGTCCCTTTTTGACCCCCTGAGGACTCTCGTGTTGACATCCGGGTCGGCATTTTTGCCATCAAAAAGATCCAACCGATGTCTCAGAAACTCGTGTTACCAGACCGGTGTGAAGTCCCTAGCCGAGATTTTTATTTTTTTTTCTTAGGATGTGGCTATACTTGTCAGAGGTGTCAAACGAGCGGGTGTCACGTGTCAGCCGTTCCGTATCCGAGTGACACCGCGTGGCATCCAGCGTCTGCAGGTAACGGAAGGTCATCCATCTTTGTAAACACCGAAGAGAAATTCTATTTATATGTTTTGATTTTTTTTCTTCTTTTTTTTTTTTGGGTGGGGGGGGTGTATTTGATAGATTTCTTTTGTCCTTCTTTTTCTCACTTCTCTTTCTTATTTCTTCCAATTTCTCCTTTGCTTATTTCTCTCATTCGCTGGTTTTCTTTCTTTTTCTTCCATACTCCCTTACTCCCTCCCCTTTGCTTATTTCTCTCATTCGCTGGTTTTCTTTCTTTTTCTTCCATACTCCCTTACCCCCCCCCCCTCTCTCTCTCTCTCTCTCTCTCTCTCTCTCTCTCTCTCTCTCTCTCTCTCTCTCTCTCTCTCTCTCTCCTCTCCTCTCCTCTCCTTCTCGTTCTCGTTCTCCGTCTCCCTCTCCCTCTCCCTCTCCTTCTCCCTCTCCCTCTCTCCTTCTCCTTCTCCTTCTTCCTCTCCCTCTCTCCTTCTCCTTCTCCTTCTTCCTCTCTCCTCCTTCCTCTCCCTCTCTCCTCCTCCCTCTCCCTCTCTCCTTCTATTCCCTCTCTTCTTCTCCTTCTCCCTCTCCATCTCCCTCTCCCTCTCCCTCTCCCTCTCCCTCTCCCTCTCCTTCTCCTTCTCCTTCTCCTTCTTCCTCTCCCTCTCCCTCTCCCTCTCCCTCTATCTCTCTCTCTCTTATCATATTATCATCATTGTATAGACATTATCAAGTTGCAGGCTAACATCGCAAAAATAATTAGTTGATCATATAACATTTACTGTTGCAAAATGATAATATAAAGAAAGAAGAAGCTGAATACTTAGAAGAAGTAGAAGAAGAAAGAGAAGAAAAAGAAGATGAATATGAAGAAGGAAAAGAAGTAGTAGAAGAAATAGGAGAAAAAGAAGAAGATGAATGTGAAGGAGAAGTAGTAGAAGAAGATGAAGAAGAAGAAGAAAAAAATAAGTAAAACAAGAAGTAGAAGAAAAAGAAAATGAAGATGTATGAAGAGTTTGTATTCCTGGCAACGCACATCTTTTCACTTGATAAAATTCTTAATAAAATTCAAATATCTAGCAACAGTGTTCTGGTTGGATTGTCCATGTTGAATATATACATGGACATTGATGTAGATATTGTTATCATTATTATCATCAAAGTAATTACATAATCAGGAATGGTAGTGGTATTAGTAATAGCATGCTTCTTATATTATCTTTACAGTTCTTATCTTTATCATTATTTGTAGTCCTGTCATTATTGATATCACTACTCTTACTGTCATTGTTAGGATTTTTATGGCTATTTTTATCACTATCATTATCATTCTTGTTATCATTATTATTGTTATAACAGCTATCCTTGTTAATATCATTGTTTTCATCATTATAATTCTTATTATCTGTAGTATCATTATTTTCATTATCATAACTATCATCATCATGATCATTGTCATCTTCATCATCATTATAATCATCGTTTCTATTACTTTAATTACCATTATCATCATAATCATCTTTATCGGTATCATCGTCCTCTCAATCCTCACAGCCCATCTACCATTATTTTTAATTACTTCCCATTTATTATCATTTCTTATTATCTATTATTATCATCTCTATTTCTTCCCAGACACTGTAATAAATTCTCTTAACTTCTCCAAAGAATTCTTCGTCCGGGCAAGAAGGGCACGAGAGGGGGGTGAGGGGAGGAGAGGGGAAGGGAAGTTGAGAGAAACGAGGAGAGGACGACAGAGAGGGGAGAGAAGAAAGGAGGAGAAGGAGGAAGGTGATGATGAAGAGGAGAAACGTGATGATTAGGAATCCTGATAAGGAGAGAAAGAGGGTGAATGGAATGGAAGAAGCGGAGGCGGATGAAGCCAGAGAGAGAGAGAGAGAGAGAGAGTAAAAAAAGTCAAAACACTTTATTCCATTAATTACGCTGGTTATTCTGTACATAAATACATTCATATTTACAATTGATTATTTAATAGGTGTTCTTTTAATTTCGTTTTGAAATTACAAAAGCTATTAATGACTCTTATATTATCTGGTAACATGTTCCATAACTTGGATCCACTTATTTCCATTTGCCGTGCCCCTGTATCAGTACTCGATCTCTTAACATAAAGAGAATTTACTTGGCGTGTCACGACATCTGATGTGGTCCCTACAGTTTGCAAGAGCATTAACCATTGCGGATAATTCCCATGAATGAGCTTGCAGATGAATACACATGTGTCATAACTGCATTTAGGTTGGACTTTTAGCCATCTAAATTTGTGGATATGCGGGGTAATGTGATCAAGTTTACTGGTATTACCTAATGCAACTTTTGCAGCTAAGTTTTGTATTTTTTGTACTTTTTGCATTTGGGTTTTGTTAGTAGAACCCCAAATATTTGAACAATAGTTAATAATGCTTAGAACTAGAGTTTGCATCATGATTCTAGTTTCAGTAGTGATTTGATTTTTTATGTGATTAAGATATACTAGAGTGCCCACTACTTTCCTGTGTATCTTGTCAACGTGTTGTTCAAATGTCATGAATCTGTCTAAGTGTACTCCCAGATTATTCACTGAAGTGTTCGGCTTGATAGAGCAGCCTTCAAATTCTATGGTCGTGTCATTGGGAATTTTAGCTATATTCTGCCGGCTACCTATGAATTTACATTGAGTTTTATGTGGATTTAGTTTAAGGCCATTAGTGTCAAAATATAGTTTTGCTTGTGTAAGGGTATGTTGAGTGTTTTCTATTAATGTATTCAGGTTGTTTACAGAGTCACTATAAAGAAACTGTGAATCTTCGGCGTACTGCACCAGAAGGCAGTTATGAGCTATTGTTAATAAATCATTTATGAAAATTGAAAATAGGATCGGACCTAAAATGGATCCTTGCGGAACACCAAAAGGTACTTGTTGTTTTGATGACATACAATCATTGATTCTTACCGATTAGGTCCTTGTATCAATTTTATGATTTATTAATTTGTTGAGGAGAATTTCATGGTTGACACTATCAAAAGCCTTAGAAAGGTCGCATAATGTGAGCAAATTTACCTGATTATTGTCTATGTTATTATAAATCTCATCAGTAATTTGTAGTAAAGCTGTTTCAGTAGATAAATCATTTCTGAAACCATGTTGCGTTTTAGATAATAAGTTATTGGCTTCCAGGAAATTCTTTAATTACTTTGCTACAATTGTTTCAAGAACTTTAGATAATATAGGGAGTTTAGTAATAAGGCGATAATTATTCACATCGTCTATATCCCCCGACTTGAAAATTGGTGTTACTATACCATGTTTCCAAAGCGACGGAAAGACACCAGTGACCAGAGAGGTGTTAATAATGACCGTCAAATAGTGAGAGAGAGAGAGAGACTAGGGGGAGGAAGGGACGGAGAGAATGAAAGAGAGCGAGAGAGAGAGAAAGAGAGAGACAGAGAGGGAGAGAATGAAAGAGAGCGAGAGAGAGACAGAGAGGGAGAGAATGAAAGAGAGCGAGAGACAGAGAAAGACAGAGACGGAGAGAATGAAAGAGAGAGAGAGAGACAGAGAAGGAGGAAGAGAGAGAATGAAAGAGAGAAAGAGGGAGATGGAGGAAGGGAGGGAGGGAGAGAATGATAGATAGAGCGGGGGGATACGAGAGAAACTATAATGAAATGTAGAAAGAAAACATGAAACCAATTTAAAACCCTTTAAACAAATTAAAGAAATATATAAAACGTCTATTCATATAGCAGACACTTACCCTCAGATTAATTAAGATTCTCGATTGAAAAAGAGATTCAAGAAAATCTGGAGACTAATCAGAACTGTAATGTTGCTACCCTCCCTCCCTCCCTCCCCCCACCCATCTTTTCCCACTCCTCTTTTAATTCTTATCTTTAATTTCTCTTCGCTACTCCGAGTTGTCCCCCCTTCCCTCCTTTTTTC
>NC_091584.1:19552040-19557040 GCF_042767895.1 Penaeus vannamei | reverse complement strand
CTCTCTCTCTCTCTCTCTCTCTCTCTCTCTCTCTCTCTCTCTCTCTCTCTATATATATATATATATATATATATATATATATATATATATATATATATATATATTAATCGCATTAATTACTACAAAGTCAAAACATATATTCTAATTGCTGAAAGGGTCGACCTTCATTCATTTAGCCGCATCAGCGAGCAGACTATTGGGGATTTAGCAGAAAGGGGATCAGCGTTCTGTGAAGCAGCTTATTCTACTGTACTACTTGAAACGAAATGCCACCAGGCGGTTCAGTGTTTAAATCGATAAATTTATAGATGAATGTATACATGTATGTATATATATATATATATATATATATATATATATATATGTGTGTGTGTGTATATATATATATATATATATATATATATATATATATATATATATATATATATATATATATATATATGTATATATATATATATATATATATATAGAGAGAGACAGAGAGAGAGAGAGAGAGAGAGAGAGAGAGAGAGAGAGAGAGAGAGAGAGAGAGAGAGAGAGAGAGAGAGAGAGAGAGAGAGAGAGAGACTTAGACAGATAGACAAACAGCCAGAGAGAGCGAAGGAGAAAGAGAGAGAGAGGTGGGGGAGAGCGGGAGCGAGCAAAAGAAAGAGAGAGAGAGAGAGAGAGAGAGAGAGACAGGTAGACAAACAGAGAGAGAGGGTGAGAGATAGAGAGAGAAAGAGCGAAACATCGAGAGAGAGAGAGAGACAGAGAGAGAGAAAGAGCGAAAGAGAAAGAGAGATAGAAGACCCCACTCCCGTATAATCCTCTTTTGGCACTCCCCACCCTCCCCCACCCCCTGCCACCTTTCCCCTCCCGGCTTGGCCACTTTCTTGAGTGAGAACTGTCAACACCTTCGCTGGCCTGTGACGTCATACACCCATACCATATCTATCGTCAGCGGAAAAAGAAACAGGTGAGCAATCTATTACGTAACGGGCATAAGCGTGTGTGAGTTGAATACAGTCTCTTAAAACGGGGTTATGAGTGGGATCTTTTCATTTGTCATCGTCAGTTTTCCTTAAGTTTCGATTTTATTTGATTTTATCTTCTAGTATATAGAATTGGTTTTATTCACTGTCGACCATTATCATTATTTTCCTTCCACTAATTATCTTTTTTGAATTATATTTATGGTATTATCCTTCTTGCCATTTTATTATTTTGTGTTTAATATCATTCTTTGTGTATTGATAAAGGCACGAAAGTTTATATTTGATATTCTGGGAAGGATGCTACAATAAGATTTGTCTCCGTAATATGCGGTGGTGCGTGAATGTTGTGAAAAGATATAACCGTGTTATATGTGTATTACGCTGACAGGTAAAAATATCATAGAAATATATTGATAAATTATGTACATGTGTGTGTGTGCCTGTGTGTGTGTGTGTGTGTGTGTGTGTGTGTGTGTGTGTGTGTGTGTGTGTGTGTGTGTGTGCAAATATATGTATATACATGAATATCTATAAGCACAAAGCGATACTGTGAATCATTAGGAATGACCATAATAACAACACCTGGAAAAGATAAACATAAGCGCTGTGATATGTGTTCGAAGATTGGTAAAACACATTGCTATTCGCCTAAGACTTCTCTCCATATGATAAAATCAAAGTTAATCTGTCTTTTACATAATCAGGTCCTCATATTTTGTCTAAAAAGGAGTTTAGTTTCAATTAAAACGTCGCGGCTTCTTGTTTCTATTAGAATTTTTTGTGTAGTATTTCAACTTTTACATATACACGTTACTAGGTTTAATATTCATCTCTTATATGTATCGCTATAATCATTTTTTTTCAGTACTCTGTCGTTATTAATATTCATGTCGCTATTATCATTTTTTTTTAGTACGTCATAATTATTCATGTTACCCATAAGAATAACACTGACATTATTTTCCGGGTTTTTATAGTTAGTGTTAAGGGAGATATAAATAACGAACACCTTTTTTCAATACCCGAGTCTAGTCTGACATGAAACATTAAACTGATGTTTATCTTTTATGACCGGTGCTGTACTTAATGGCACGTCTACAAGAATTCAAGTAATAGAAGTGAATTATCAGCCTCGTGGAGCTTCAGGGACGATGGCGGAGGGAGGAGGTGCTTGCTGGGGAAAAGCCTGAGCTATTTGCGATCTCGGTGAATAATTCAATGACATGGGTAAACGGGTTAAAGGACAAGGTCTCTTCTGTAGGTCTGGAGACATGGGGATGGGGCGAGTGTATATACATGCAGGCACGCACGCACACACATACACATACACACAGACACGCACACACACATACACACGCACGCACGCACACACACACACACACACACACACACATACACACACACACACACACACACACACACACACACACACACACATACAGACACGCACGCCCACACACACGTACACACATGCACACAGACACACACACACACATGCAAACACACACAGGCACACTATCCATACACACTGACAATACGACATACACATAACGCGCAGTAAAATGTTACCAACTACCCAGCAAGGTATTCTTGGCAATTCAGTAGAAATAGATACTTAAAAGATAAAGAAACATATACAAGAATAAAAACATGGAAAAAATAATAAACCAGACGCAACAAAAACAAAACAAACAGAAAGAGCAAACAAACCAGCCCATAAAACACAAACCTTACAAAAAAAAGAAAAAGAAAAAAAAAAAAAGCTAGATGAAGAACTGAACAAAAAAATAATAATAATAAATAAATGAATAAAAAACTAGGTGACTGGAGGACTAAGAGATCCTACAGAACGGCCAGTATCCTCCTGGGGCACGCCGTGACGTCACACTACTGGCCTGGTGTCCCTCACGGACTCAGAGCGCCGAGGGAGAAATTATCTCTATCGCTATCTCGAATATTAATAAAGAAAGAAAGAAAGATTGGATGGGCGAATGAAAGAAGAAAGGAAGGAGAAGAATAGGAAGAGGAAGGGGGATAAGGATATGGAGAGAGAAAAAGATGAAGAAGGAGAAAGATGAAAAAGAAATAAGAAAGAAAGAAAGATTGGATGGACGAATGAAAGAAGGAAGGAGAAGAAAAGGCGGAGGAAGGGGGGCTAAGGAGAGCAAGAGGAAGAAGAGAGGGAGGGAGAAAAAGGTGAAAAAGAAGAAAGAAAGTTTGGATGGACGAATGAAAGAAGGAAGGAGAAGAATAGGCAGAGGAACAGGGATAAGGAGAGGAAGAGAGGGAGGGATAAAAAGATGGAGAAGGAGCACATGTCAAAAATAAAAATAAAATAAAGTAAGATGGATGAACGAACGATAGATGAAAGGAAGGAGAAGAATAGGAAGAGGAAGGAGGATAAGGAGAGGAAGAGAGGCAGGGAGAAAAAAGATGAAGGAGAATACGTCAAAGATGAAAAATAAGAAAAAAAGAAAGACTGGATGGACGAATAAAAGATGGAAGGGAAGACAAGAAGATGAAGAGGGGGAGGGAGAACAATATGAAGAAGGAGAATGCGCCGAAAAAAGAGGGGGAATAAAAGGAAGATGATGATGATGATGGTGAAAAAGGAAGCAGGAAAATGAGGAAAAACGAAAACCAATATCAACAACAACAATAATGATAATAATAATAATGATAATGACAATAATGATAATAATGATAACAATAACAATAAAGATAATCATAATGACAATAATAATGATAACAATAAAGATTATGATAATTATAATAACCATAATAATAATAACAATAAAGATTATGATAATTATAATAAGCATATTAAAAATAACAATAAAGATAATGCTAATTATAATAAGCATATTAAAAATAACAATAAAGATAATGCTAATTATAATAACAATAATGTCGATAATAATCATAATAATAACATAACACAGAAGACGGCGGCAGCGTCGAGGGTGACCGTCGTCTCCAGATTCCTGAAGGAGACATAGCCATTTATCCTTCACCCCCCTCCCCCTCACCCCCCCTCACCCACCTCTCACCCGCCCCTCACCCCCCCACCCCACCCACCTCTCATCCCCTCTCATCCCCCCCTCACCCCCCCACCCCCCTCTCACCCACCCCCCCACCCCCCCTCACCCACCTCTCGCCCCCCCCTCTCCTCTCTCTCCTCTTTCCTCCTGACGACAAGCCACTCATCTCTTCTAAGGGTATTTGTGGTCAGACATCGGGTGCGCTGCAACATGAGATTAGCTTACTTCCATGCAACTGCACTGCAAGATCAGAATTGATATCCGATACGGCTTTAGTAATGATAAGAGGATAACGTAGGGGGTAAATACAGATGAGTGATACAAGTAATTCTACAAATAATAACAATGATAATAGATAATAATAATAAATAAATAATAATAATAATAAATAATAACAATAACAATGATAATAAAAAAATAATGATGAGATAAAGATAACAATAAAAATAAAAAGGAATATTAATCTTATAGATCTATGAAATTCCCTAATCAGTTAATATCAGATCCTAATAAGGTTACGTGAGGCCTTTGTATCTGAAAAGGGGTAAAGCTTGGAGCATATCAGGTTATAGAACCTCTTGGGAGAGACGGAACTGTATGCGCAAACACGTACAGAGACGAAGGGGGAGGCAAACACACACAGACATACATATACCCAAACTCATACTCACACACACACACACACACACACACACACACACACATACCCAAACTCACACTCACATACACACACGCACACACACACACACACACATACCCAAACTCACACTCACATACACACACGAACACACACACACACACACACACACATATACATACCCAAACTCACACTCACATACACACACACATACTCAAACTCACACTCACATACACACATACACACACGCACATACACATACACACACACATTCACATACACACACACACACGGTGACGGAAAGAAGAAGAAAGAAAAAAAGAGAGAGAAGCACAATTAGAGACA
>NC_091584.1:19539540-19542040 GCF_042767895.1 Penaeus vannamei | reverse complement strand
ACCCCTCCCCCCTCCTCCTCATCCCGCTCCCCCCCTTCATCTCTCCTATCTCCTCCCGCCTCTCTCCTACCCCCCTTCATCTCTCCTCCTCCTCCTCCCCGCCTCCCTCCCCTTCATATCTCTCCTCCTCCCCTCCTCCTCCTCCTCCCCTCCTCCCTCCTCCTCCTCTTTCTCCCGCTCCTCCCCCCTTCATCTCTCTTCCCTCTCTCCTCCCCCTTCATCTCTCCTCCTCATCCTCATCCTCCCGCTTCCCTCCCCCTTCATCTCTCCTCCTCCTCCTCCTCCTCCCCCTTCCCCCTTCATCTCCTCCTCCCTCCTCCCCCCCCCTTCATATCTCCTTCCTCCCCCCTTCATCTCTCCTATCCCTCCCGCCTCTCTCCTATCCCCCTTCATCTCTCCTCCTCCTCCCTCCTCCTCCTCCCCTTCATCTCTCCTCCCGCCTCCCTCCCCCCCCATATCTCCTCCCCTCCCTCCTCCTCCTCCTGCTCCCTCCCTCCTTCATCTCTCCTCCTCCTCCTCCTCCTCCCCCTCCTCCTCCTCCCTCATATCTCCTCCTCATCCTCCTCCTCCTCCCCTTCACCTCACCTATCCCTCCCGCCTCTCCTCCTATCCCTTCATCTCTCCTCCTCCTCCCGCCTTTCCCTCCTCCCTTCATCTCTCCTCCTCCTCCCTCCCTCCCCCCCCCTTCATCTCCTCCTCCTCCCTCCCTCCTCCTCCCCTCCCCCTCCTCCCTCCTCCCTCCTCCTCCCTTCATCTCTCCTCCTCCCTCCCGCCCCTCCCTCCTCCCTCCATATCTCCTCCGCCCGCCTCCCTCCCCCCCCATATCTCCTCCTCCCCCCACCATATCCCTCCTCCTCCTCCCTCTCCTCCTCCTCCTCCTCCTTCCCGCTTCCCCCTTCATATCTCCACCTCCCCATCCCTTCCCCTCCCACTTTCATCTCTCCTCCTCTCCTCCCTTCATCTCTCCTCTTCCCTCCTCCTCCCCCTTCATCTCTCCTCCTCCTCCCCTCCCTCCTCTCCTTCATCTCTCCTCATCCTCCCGCCTCCCTCCCCCTTCTCTCTCCTCCTCCTGCCTCTCTCCTCCTCCCTTCATATCTCCTCCCCTCCCGCTCGCCCCCTCCTCCCTTCATCTCTCCTCCTCCTCCTCCCGCCTCCCTCCCCTCCACCATATCTCCTCCTCCCTTCATCTCTCCTCCTCCTCCGCCCGCCTCCCTTCCCCCTTCATCTCTCCCCTACAAGATGTTTGACGTTTCTCTCTCAGCGCCTCATACTTTCCTCACAGCTTCATCTTGCGTGGACTCCTCTCTTCATCTTCTTCCCGTCTTCCTTTCGAAAACTCTGTGTGTGTGTGTGTGGGTGTGGGCGGGTGTGGGTGTGTGTGTGGGTGGGTGAGTGGGTGGGTGTGGATGTGTGTGTGTGTGTGTGTGTGGGTGGGTGGGCATGGATGTGTGTGTGTGTGGGCGGGTGTGGGTGTGTGTGCGGGTGTGTGTGTGTGTGTGTGTGTGTGCGGGTGTGCGCGATTAGGTGTGTGTGTGTGTGTGTGTGGGCGGGTGTGGGTGTGTGTGTGTGTGTGTGTGGGCGGGTGTGGGTGTGTGTGGATGTGTGTGTGTGTGTGTGTGTGTGTGTGTGTGTGTGTGTGTGTGTGTGTGTGTGTGTGTGTGTGTGTGTGTGTGTGTGTGTGTGTGAAAACCCTTTTTCCCAAACCTTGAGTCATAATAATCATCATAATTATCAGACAAACATCACGATTACACACACGCCACCACAAACTTCACCACCACACTACCACCATCACAAACCACACCACAATACCACCACCACAAACTTCACCACCACCACACACCTCACCACCACACCACCACACCACAAGCTTCACCACCACACCACCACCACCACAAACTTCACCACCACACTACCACCACCACAAGCTTCACCACCACCACACCACCACCACAAACTTCCCCACCACACCTCCACACATGCGTCACCACAACACCTGTCTCACCACCTCACCACCATCACCGTAAAGACACACACACTCGTAAGGTAATTTGTGAGGTGTTTATCTTCAACTTCAAAAGGTGAATGGGTGATTCATCGCGAGAATGAAGGCGGGTGATTCATTGTGTGTGTGTGAGTAACTTAATATGAGTGAGTGTGAGCTTATGTGCTTCTTGGCGAATGCAAGGGTAAGTGGAAGGTGTACACATGTATGTATATGCGTGTGTGTGTGGGGGGGGGGAGGTTTGTGTATGTGTGTGGGTGTGTCTGTATGTGTGTATGATATGCCTTTTGTCTTCTTGTGTGTGTGTGTGTGTGTGTGTTTGTATGTGTGTGTGTGTGTGTATCTGTGTGTGTGTTTGTGTGTGTGTGTGTGTGTGTGTGTGTGTGGTATGTGTGTGTGTGTGTGTGTGTGTGTGTGTGTGTGTGTGTGTGTGTGTGTGTGTGTGTGTGTGTGTATGTGTGTGTGTGTGTGTGTACGTGTGTGTGTATGCGTGTG
>NC_091584.1:19501512-19504040 GCF_042767895.1 Penaeus vannamei | reverse complement strand
CACAAAACAGAAAAAGAGAAAGAACAAGAAAGAAAAATATCCAACCCACCTCAAGACCAAAATAACCCCTTCCTCCCCCCTCCCCCCTCCATCCCTCCTCCAAAAAGAAGAAAGAGCGATCAAAACAAAAGATACAAAACTGGACGGAAATAAGCGCGCTGCCCGTCACATGCTACAGAAGGTCCAACCGCTCGTAGATCACCCTTAATGGCCGAACTGTCACCTTCCTTCACGTGGCTAGGAGCTGTGTTTATGAACCCTCAAGTACACCCTTGAACCCCTTCTCTAGAACCTCCCTCCTCCCCCTACCCTCCCCCCCCGAAACCGTTCTCCTTAGGACGTGAAGATAACACATGACATCCAGTCATCGATTCACTCCAGCGGAAGTTAGGATAACGAAGTCGTTATTCTTGGGTTTCGGATCTCGTGTTTGGGTGCTTGGCGGGGGGGGGGGGGTTAAGAGTAGGAATTAGGAGAAACAGGTGAGACTGGACATTGCTATTTTCATAGCAGGAATATCTAATTTCGTTTTATATTTATTTACCTATCTTTATTTTTCATTCTACAGTAATCGCTAACTTCTTATTCATTCTGTATTCCCTAGAATCCGATATATAGCGTCCGATTCAGTGCTTGCGACCTTGGCTTAAGTCCCACTCAGGAATAGGTCTCGGTTTCTTTTCCTGGAATAGCGAAAGCTGATTGGTCGAAGAGGGTAAACAAGTCTGCAGAAGAAAAAAACATTATCGTCAAATTTCATGTCATCACATAATTTGCTAGTTCAAGAACTCCACTTTATCCTGTCTGCAGCACTTGTTTGATGCAAATTACGGAATAGCTTTCGGAAAGATCTTCGGAATTATGAATGTATTGCAAGATGTACAGATTGTTTGTATTCATGATGTTTATACTGTATGCCCTTTTAACGCATAAGCCTTTTTTCTCTTTCAGTTTCCCAGCTTGACAGCGAGTTTTGCTAGTGACAGCTTCCCGTAGCAGGAAGAGAAAGTATTCATTCGTACATACTCATATCCCGTAAATACTGTATATACATACATACATACATATATATATATATATATATATATATATATATATATATATATATATGTATGTATGTATGTATGTATGTATGTATGTATGTATGTATGTATGTATGTATGTACGCATGTATGTATTTATATATATATATATATATATATATATATATATATATATATATATATGTATGTATGTATGTATGTATATATATATATATTATATATATATATATAAATCTGTGTTTGTGTGTGTGTATTTGTATGTATGTATATATATATATATATATATATATATATATATATATATATATACATATATATACATATATATAAATATATATATATATATATATATATATGTATGTGTGTGTGTGTGTGTGTGTGTGTGTGTGTGTGTGTATGTGTGTGTGTGTGTGTGTGTGTGTGTGTGTGTGTGTGTGTGTGTGTGTGTGTGTGTGTGTCTGTGTGTGTGTGTGTGTGTGTGTGTGTGTGTATTTATTCATACATATATATATATATATATACATATGTATATATATACGCATATATATATACATATATGCATATATATTCCACTTAAACACACGCCCATTTGTGTATGTGTAAGCGTGCACATGGGTCCAAGCCAAGCGCCCTTCGCCGGCCAAAGCATTCCCTCGCCGCCAACGGACCGGAAAGTTCACAGTTGGAGGAATTCGTCAGAGTAAACCGGAGCACGAACACCGGCCACGCATTACGGAACTTCTAGCGACGACCCGACCGTTTATCCGATTGCCTCGTGTAAAATCTCGTTGTTGTTTGTTTTTTCTCCTTTCGTTCTTTCTGTTTATTTTGATGTGTTATCTTTCTTTTCATTAGTTAGTTTGTTTGTTTTTTTATTGTGTTTGGTTTTGTTTTTGTTTTTATTCGGTTCCATTGAAAGGATTTTTATGTTATTTTTATTTTCATTATTTAGTTGTTGTTTTTTTTTTGTTTTTTGTTTTTATTGTGTATCTTGTTTTGTTTTTGTTTTTATTCGGTTCCTTTGAAGGCATGTTTCTGTTCTCTATCGAGGGAAGATGTTCTCTCCATTTCCTTATTCTTGTTTTGTTTTTGTTTTTTAATCTGTTTACTTGTTTGTTGTTTTATTTTTCAATATATGTATATATACTTGTCTTTTATCTATTGGTTCAGAAGCTTTTTACAGATATATCTATTACTTGCCCTTTCTGTTCATCTTCCTCTCTTTCTCTATCTGTCTACCTATCTATCTAACCGTTTATCTGCCTGTATATCTCTCTTTCTATCGCTATCTGTCTGTATCTCTATCTGTCTACCTGTCTATTCAACTTCCAAATATTTAATTATTTACTTATCTATCTGTATTTATATCTCCAACTTTCTATCCATCCATTTATCTATTCATTATTATAATCATTATTATCTTTATTGGTGATATCATTGTTATCATTATTGCTATTATCATTATCATTATTACTATTATCATTA
>NC_091584.1:19441512-19451512 GCF_042767895.1 Penaeus vannamei | reverse complement strand
TCGCCATGGTAAAAGAAATTTCCTGTAAAATAAACATATTTTTCATTGATTCTGTAACATAATAATCTGAATCTGGATAAATATGTACAAAATTATGTATATAATAACACAAGTGAAAAATTAGTACAATGGCTGCAGCTGAACAAAAAGTGGTATGGAATTCAAATAAGACTTTTAGCAAAAGGTCTCGGAACAAGCTAGAAAGAAGAGAAAAAAGGAAAAAAAGAAAAGCAAACTCTAAAATTGCTTGGCCAATAATAACCATATTAAAACAATGCTGAATAGCAGATTAATCCTCAGGAATCAATTTTAATAATCTAGATGTCCTTTCATTCAGAAACAATTTTGAGACAGCATTCTGATATAAGGTATATACACCCTCTGTACCCAGTTCCCGAATTATCATGCCTGTTTATTTTGCCAAGTGACTTTATTTTTTTTTTTCTTTCTTTCTTTCAAATGGGTGGGTTATAAGAGACCCCTTCCCCTACGAAATTCTCTCTCTCTCTCTCTCTCTCTCTCTCTCTCTCTCTCTCTCTCTCTCTCTCTCTCTCTCTCTCTCTCTCTCTCTCTCTCTCTCTCTCTCTCTCTCTCTAATACATCGTGATGAATAAGATTTGTTATTTTTGTTTTAGGAAAATCATTGTATACCATCTTACTGCACTGCACACATGCGCTTTGGATTAACCATCCCTGGTTTTAATGTCATTTTCAGAGGCAGAGTCGTATTTTACCCATCTTCACTAACCATCACAATAAACCTCTACTTATCATCATACTTCTTTGAATTAGGAAAGGAATAATTCGAGCACAACAAACTTAGTATGGCTAACTACTTCGAAGCTTTGCCGAGGAGGGCCGGCGAAGATTACTCCTTACCCTTGTGTCAGGATTGAGCAATTCTTACTCACTATATTGGCATTCTCTCATCTATTCTTGGATACTTGTGAATGTCCAGGAGAAAAAAACGAATTGATTCAATATTTCTCTTTCAGTTTGACGGGTTTTGCTGCATACGTTATCAAGAGACCCTGATTCCGTTTCTTACGTTTTCTGTTACATTTGCAGCACGTAAGAGAAAAGAAAACGGAAGGGATAACTAAGTTATGCTAGTTGTATTTCACAAAAGCAGTTTCTATCACTATTTTCTTTGCGGCAAGATGCGATCTGTTGTTACTAATATAGTGCACTATTAAAGGTTTCTGAATTTAAACAACTTTATGTAAATCGAGGCAATCTGCATTGCTAAGATTTCCATTTAGTCCAGAAAACAAAATAAGTTAGATTCTTTTTACGATGAAACTACCCTTAACTCTTGCAATCTGTAAGGTCCAGTTTGCTTTAACAGAGCATGCACAAACACGCAACTCTCATCGCAAGTCAA
The DNA here is from genome assembly GCF_042767895.1 of Penaeus vannamei. Lineage (NCBI taxonomy): Eukaryota > Metazoa > Arthropoda > Malacostraca > Decapoda > Penaeidae > Penaeus > Penaeus vannamei. The sequence continues at coordinate 19,450,128 of NC_091584.1, read as the reverse complement.
CAGTTATATCTGAAACAAGGTAGGAGTGAGAGAGAAATCTAGAAGTGAAAGAGTGAAAATGGTAGACAAAAAGAAAGACAGAGAAAAAGAGAGAGAGATCCAGTACCTACCTACCTTCTTCTTGATGGATGACTGTCATGCTCTCAATACTTTCACTCTATATATAAAGATATACACACAAAAAAAATGTCTCATCACTTTTCTTCATTGAACCTATCTCTCTGTTATCTGCCATTGCGACTCATCGAGAGAGTAGTCTATCAGTACAAAAGGTTTTTAAATCATTAATCTAAATGATAATTGTGGAGTGTCCGTCCTTTCAGTGTTGGTGGGATTTTTTTTCCTCTGCTTCTTCTTTATCAAACAAAAAAATTACCAGAATTATCGAGATGTTCCTCAAAAGTTAAGTAAGAATTTCCTCACGCAAAACAGTGTATTTCTACATGCATATATAAACATATGTGTGTGTGTGCAGGTATATATAGATATACGAATATGTTTTATTCTTCTTTTTTTGCTGTTTGATTAAGTACTATATCAGGATTCTTTGTGAAGTTAGTATTCTAAAGTCACATTGTTAATTATAAAGGTATTCTAATCTAATATACACTGTATAGCTATATTGTACAATATGCTGTGTAAGTATCACGCACATTCCTTTCCATTGCGAAACTTTATTACTGTCGTTGTAATATCATATACTATCGGCTGATATTTGTCTATTACAGGGTGTAGAAAAACACTCATTACGTTTGTCTTGAATATCTGCCACATTTTCCTCCTCCAGCAAAGATTATTAAAGTCATAAGTTCATATGAAAATCATGATTTTGAGTTTCGTTAAATATATGGTGATAGATTTATACAATTATACAGCATGTAAAAATTATTCTGTGCACATGATCGTAGTGTATAATTTGAGTATTTTGATGCTATGCATAAGAATATTTTCAAATGTTTTAATTGGAAATATTTTTTTAGCATTTGACACTATGATGTAAAAACGAGTATGTAAAAAAACCTTCTTTTTAATATTTTAGAAAAAAAATATATATATATACCTGCAATTATATTTCCAGAAAACCCACTGCGTTCTCGGATTTTCCACAAAAGGCATAAAAGAGCTTATCAGCTTATCTATAATTTGTTCTACGCCATTAACACTTTTTTTTTCTTTTTCTTTTTTTTTTTTCTTTTTTTTTAGGTCATTCCTGTGTAGTCTCAATGCGTCCCTGGCATAATGTCAAATTTTGTGCAGGGGGGGGGGGAGGTGCTATCAAATACGCAAACATTATACATACAATGTCTTACACACACGCAAATCCATACATATTTATATAAATTCATGTGTACATGTGCACACACGCACACACATATATACATGTATGTATGCGTGCGTGTGTGCGTGTGCGTGTGCGTGTGCGTGTGCGTGTGCGTGTGCGTGTGCGTGTGTGTGTGTGTGTGTGTGTGTGTGTGTGTGTGTGTGTGTGTGTGTGTGTGTGTGTGTGTGTGTACTGTACGCTTATATATATACATACATATATATATATATATATATATATATATATATATATATATATATATATATATATATATATATATATATATATATATATATATATGGGTGTTGGTGTGTGTGTGTGTGTGTGTGTGTGTGTGTGTGTGTGTGTGTGTGTGTGTGTGTGTGTGGGTGGGTGGGTGGGTGTATGTGTATTCGTATATATATATATATATATATATATATATATATATATATATATATATATATATACATATATATGTATGTATGTATGTATGTATATATATGTATATATATAAATATATATATATATATATATATATATATATATATATATATATATATATATATATATATATATGTGTGTGTGTGTGTGTGTGTGTGTGTGTGTGTGTGTGTGTGTGTGTGTGTGTGTGTGTGTGTGTGTGTGAACGAGTGAAAGAAAAGACAGTGAAGTATGTGTGAAGTTAGGACATATGATTTGTAAAGTTCGACTCCTGTGTTGTAAATATGATAAGAGGGTATGATAACCCCAACAAAAGAAAATGATAAAGATGATGATTACTCAATGGAAGAGATAAATTGATGGGCAACCCCTTACTCTAACATGTAGAAACATGCTCGAGAGCAGGGAATCCCATGTCCTCAGTCCAAGTACTATATTGTATGTTGCAACTATGGCCAATCTTAGTGTAACCAATTTATAATAAGCGCAATAACTGCAAGAGTCCGTGAAACTTTATGTAGTTTATGTAGTTAAACGTGTTGCGAAGACGGGAGGAAATGGAACGATGTTGTTTCTGTTAACAAAAGCTTCGAAGAGTAATAGGTATAGATCGGCTTTTATTATTATTCTTTTCATTTATTTCCTTTTATTTATTCTTTTTATTCTTTTTTTCATTCTTTCTTTTTTGCATGTGTGTGTATGTGTCTGTTTGTCGTCTATTTTTGTTGACGCTGGGTAACAAGTTCTCAGCCTTAACTAGGCTTATCAAAATGAAGCGTTAATGTAAACTGCTGGTTAGATGGTTGTATTCAGAACCCAAACGAGTTCTAAATCTATGGAACAGGCAAACGTTCTTCACTGTAATATATAAACTACTGTTGATGAATTTTACCCTTTACTGCGACATATATACTCGTGTATACATACAATGTGCTTAGTACATCTATATACATACATGCGCATAGTACTTCTCGTTTGAGCAACATGGAGCTCAAGGACTTATCCCCTGTTTTCGCCATAATTTCGTGTTCTGTGGCGTATATATATATATATATATATATATATATATATATATATATATATATATATATATATATATGCGCATAGTACTTCCCGTTTTAGGAACATGGAGCTCAAGGACTTATCCTCTGTTTTCGCCATAATTTCGTGTTTCGTGGCGATATGCTGATTTAAAGTATCAACGCGAGACTGGCGGGCCGAAGACGCGAGTGCAGATCGCCAGTTTTGAGTATGCCATTTCTTATTTATTAGTTTTTGGTAATAAAAACGAATTTTACGATAATTCACTAATATAACTTTCGTTGACTTTATACTTAGAGATATTGATTATTCCTTTAAGCGAATTACAGACAATAGTTTTTAAATGCACTCTGGAAAGCCCAGAGATGCCCTAGGAAAAGGACGCTCTAGGGCAGGTTAACAATTCAGTTCAGTTCAGTTAGATTTGCGAAGTCATGCTTCGCCCGGACCTTTTCTCGTGACTTCGCAAATCTAACTGAACTGAACCGAACTGATAACCTGCCCTAGAGCGTCCTTTTCGCTAGCAAGGTCTATATATCTAGACCTTGATCGCTGGCTCCCCTCAGCCCCCAGATTTCGCCCCAAATCACCGCGGTTACGACCTGACCTGCGTGTACTTATATAGACCTTGCGTGTACAGAAGGCCAGTTTAACCGCGCCTTTAGAATTCCGACCTTCTCTATAATACGGGTCTTATTGCTACCTCTTGAGAATGAAAATTGAAAGAGGTAAACACATCAATCACATGTATCTGCGTGTTAGAAAACTGCTCATGATTGCCATGGTAGAACACCACTTCTGAAAGAGAAAGGCGATTTTCATTGATCTGGAGAAGAAAAGACGAAGTTCATGTGAATATGGGATGAGTTGTAGGAGAATGCTGATTATTTACTGTATACATAACGTTACAAATATTTGTATGTATATATCTATACATAGATATATACATACACACATTTGATATCTATCTGTATATCTATCTCACTCTATATATGAAAGATGGAATAATGCACTGTCCGCATTGATATCATGAATTTATAAACTCTCTGACAGAATTTCGAAATTTTGTTGGATCGTGTATCAGTGGATAGAGTGACCGTCTTGTGAATTCTTTGCAATGGCGGTGGGGGTTCGAATCCCTGGCAGAGAGGTTATAAATTCATATATATATATATATATATATATATATATATATATATATATATATATATATATATATATATATATATATATATAGCGGCTCGCCTTAAAGCCTTACTCGCGATCTCTTCTCCTTTTTAGAGGTGTACCAAGCATTAGTCTTATTTTAAAACATAATTTTACCAACGTTCACTTGAGTAAAATCATGAAATCATAGCAATGCCCACTTGAGTAACTCTAGACGACTACAATCCAGCTCTCGCAATATCCTCAGCTGAGTCCGTTGCGAATAAGGTTACGAACAAGCTAAGTGAAGTGAAAGATAAAAGAGTATTAAGGAAAATCATGTCAGTCTTGGCTTTCTTTATCAGTTTATTTATCTCTATGCCACAAAGGGTCCGTTTCCCACCACCGTGTTCATATTCAGTCGACCCTCGTGGAGGAGGTGAAGTCTTAGATTGCTCCCAAGTGGTCGTTGTCATAGCCATACACTTGAATGCGACAGCGACCCCCTATAAAGTGATTACAAGTTATTCCCCAGAAGCATTACCTATCTGTTACGTCATCTGTGAAGATACTCATTCTCACATAGTTTTTTTTACGTCTGCCGTTATAGACAATGTTGATTTTCGAGATGTCTGTGATGTTTAGTGTTTTGCAGGCTTCCTGTTAAATATTTCAGCTTGAGTTCTGTTCGGTCTTTTGCTGTTTTGTATTTGCATATTTCGTGTTTGGTGAGTGTTATATTTTCACATATGGACGTTCACTGTTTTAGCCTTTTACTTATTTAATTTGTGTATTTGTATATCGTGTAGGTTAAAAGTTAAACGTACGAGTGCGTATGTGTGTGTCCGTGCTTATACATATGCATAAACAAGTACATTTTTTTTTTACACACACACGTGTAAAATATATATATAAGCTACAAATATATTTTAACATAAAATGATTAATAGATATTTATATAACCTAATCATTCAGACTAATATTCACATTCGTATCAATAATATCTGTCCTGTGTACGGCTCCGTCGCTACTGTTGTCGACTATTACCAAAAGCATATGAGTCGGAAAAAAAAAATAAAAAATAAAAAAAAAATAAAATATATATATATATATATATATATATATATATATATATATATATATATATATATATAACATACATATATACATATATATATAAATGTATATATATATATATATATATATATATATATATATATATATATACCTCAACGGCCCGCCGTCTTCACCTTCTCAATAAAAAGAATATTGATAAAGAAATATGGAGATGGTTCAAGAGACAAGTTCTTTATCTGTCGACAGAACAAATATATCTCGCTTTCTTTCCCTCAGTGCATATCGAGTGCGGGAGAGAGAAATGGTTAATAAACCTGTGCCTCCTTCCATAAGATCTAAATGGTTGACGTAAATAAGGTCATTAACGATGGTCGTAATAAGATGAATGATAACAGAGAGGACGGTAATGATAATAATGTTAGTTGATGATTACAAAAATAGCTGTCGCGGTTTGTGTTCATGATGATAAAGCTTCAGTGACGTTAGCTCTGCTATTATATATATAGTAGTTATTATATACATAATACAAGTAATAGCAGCAGCTGAACTTCCAAAGAGGAAGCTGCAATGAACTTCATCTTCTTTCGGTTGAACTCAAACAAAATGTTGTTCTTCTTGGTCCATCTGATCACAAACAAAACACAGACGTTTCAGGCGTACTTCCACTATTTTCTATTACAAGCTGTAAAATATGGATGATAAATCCTTCATATATTAACTTTCAAAATGAGAGAAAATACATTACATAATTATCATACAAACAATACATGACAGAATGTTATGGAATGACTGAACGGCAAGTAAAGAAACATTAGCTAAACTATACAATTGGCTAGGCTAAGAATTAAAATGACCACGACAAAATCTATAAACATTAGAAAATTGTTGATTTCAGATTTCATTATGAACGACTAAATGTTTTGACTATTTAACATTAAATGCTAAACTCTAATATGGCGATGCTGCGCCAGGCGATCATCTGAGTGAGGGAGGCCTTCCTTAAAAACCCAATGTTCGCCAAGGTGGGCGATCGTCTGGCCTGGCGAGCGAAAGGGATCGCCAGGCGCTAACATCTTGTATTCCTGATAAATCTAGCGCTTCGGCGTGTGAAAAAAAACGCGGGAAACGCAAATTTGTTTACATCTGCAGTGCGTTCTATAATCATAAACAGCAAATATATATTATTGGCACTTAGCAGGGATTTTTATTTCTTATTATATTATCTTATATTACCTTTCCTTACCTTACCTAACCTAATCTAAGCTATAGTGTTATAATAGCCTCACTTTATACAAAGGAGTTAAAAAGTAACCATTTTACTATATCTAACCGATATAAAATACTGAAATGTAGGGCTACAAGGGTTAGGTTAGGTTGGACACGCCTGTGGAGCATGATAGCTATGTTTCTAAAGCCCGTAGTAAACATGTCATCATCAAAACACTTATGGTAAGTTATAGGGGCAGGAAAACAGCTGATGTCTTCAACTGTCAACTGGAACATTGATAGTCTTGAAAAACTACGTAAATACGTAAATATTTCATAATAGATTGTGATTTTCAGAGATTTTAAAATCACGATGTGATTCCTATATCATATACTCATACATGTTACTAATTTATAATTTGAAAGCAAGAAAATGGTATTCAATCACGGTAAAGGAAGGGCTTTCGCGACGTTTCTCCGCCAGGCTATTCCAATACGACCGAACGCCAGCCCTGGCGTATATATATGTATATATATATATATATATATATATATATATATATATATATATATATATATATATACAACATACACACACATCCATATATATATATATATATATATATATATATATATATATATATATATATATATATATAATTTATCATATATATCATATATATCATATATATCATATATATATATATATATATATATATATATATCATATATATATATCATATATATCATATATATCATATATATCATATATATATATATATATATATATATATATATATATATATATCATATATATCATATATATATATATATATATATATATATATATGTATGTATGTGTATATATATACATATATATACATATATATATATAGATAGATAGATAGATAGATAGATAGATAGATAGATAGATAGATAGATATATCATATATGTCATATATATATATATATATATATATATATATATTATTATATATAAGGCCTTTTTGTAGCATCCCGAAACTCCAAACACTGATAAATATTTGTTATTGTAGCATGGTCGCTACAAAACACGATTATCATCGAAGTTTGCACTGACATACAAAGTTATTTTCTTGATTTCACAAAGGAGAAGTCAACAGCAACACGCTGATCCCCGTATCTGAAAGCGAAGTCTCATCCATTTTCCGACAGTGCTAAGTTTTACCTTCCCCATAGACTCGTCCTCGAACTTAGGAAAGAGGACGAAATACAGAAGGCGAGACACAAGAGATTATTAGAGGAAGCTCGTGCAAGTAATGAGTGGCCTGAAGTGGTGCGTGATGAACGGATAGTTATACTGGCACACAAACCTCTCAAAAGTAAGCCTTGACTTTAGGTTCGAAATTCGACACCGGTACTGACTTAATTGTTCAACTACCGCGGAAATCTCTGCAATTGGAAGAGGATTCCTGGAGGCATTGTGACCTGTGCAGTCGCTGGCGCCTGAGGGTGAGCCTGCCATTCCTGGTAGGTACATCAAGGCCCAACAGGAACTTGGCAGAGACGAGTCCACCGCCATTGCTCCGGCTGATAAGCGTGGCGGTGTCATAATTATTGATTACACCGATTATGTCACAAAGATGGAAGTGCTGTTCTCGGACGCTTTTAATTTGAGGAAAGCCAGGGGGGGGGGAGGTGGAGACACGATCTCTAGAAGTCAACAGAACAGCAAGGAAGACCCTCAGATGTTCTGGTAAGGGAAAGTCTTTGCTGCACCTGCCCAAAGAGATGCTACGTGAAGGAAACACCGTGAGACTCATCACCAACAGGACAGGGAGTGCCCATTCCGGGTAGCAAAGAGACTTGCAGCGCCTTTCTCAACCGCCCTAGACTCTACCAGCGACTGCTCTCTATCAAACACCACCGATATGATGTCCAAACTGCAAAACGTCGGAATGAGGTATAAAAAGCTTGTCAGCTTCGACGTCGAGTCGCACTTTACCAACGTACTGATCGATGAGGCCATCGAAGCTGCAAAACGAGCGCTGGCAGAAATGAACGAGGTGGAACTTCCAGAACTACGCCACTCATCCGTGACTGCGTGGAGTTTGGCCTGTTCCAATTCCGAGGACGTGAGTACGAGCAGATTCAAGGACTTGCGATAGGCTCACATCTTTCAGCAGTCTTTGCCCAGCTGTTCATGGAAACACTTGAGGCTGACTTTTACCGAAACATCGTGGGATACAAAGTAGTCAGGCCATAGGTGAAGAAAGAGATGAACTACTTCACCATGAAACTCTTGGTAAGTTTGTGGTGTTCGCAAGTACGACTTTGAGGGAAAAACATCTCGGAGATTCCTTTCCTTGACACCTTAATCCACAGGAGGCCTCATTGCCCGGTGTTCTCCGTGTACAGAAAAC
>NC_091584.1:19426512-19431512 GCF_042767895.1 Penaeus vannamei | reverse complement strand
TATGTATATATATGTATATATATATATATATATATATATATATATATATTTATGTATATATGCAAAAGCCCGAATGATAGGCCCTATAAGAGACGTCTTGACTCCTTTGCTATATAGTGCTGCTGGAGTGCGGCTGCTCCGAGCGAAGTGTTGCTCCCTGGCTGCCCGCAGGGAGTCGGCTTGATCTCCTCCACAGTGGTCTACGGATCGCTCAAAGTCACGTTGTTAACATGTGACAGCCGGTGACGAACAAGCAAGCGTTATATCAATATTTAGTTCTTGCGGAAGGGAAAAGACAACACATTAGAATGTCTAGTGTGGCAAGAAGAGAGGAATAAACAGGGGAAGCAATGGTCAGGCGTATATGCATGTGTTTATGTATGTATGAGGATACGTATGTGACAAACATGCGAGGCCACAGCATTTTTTTTTCTTGGGTAGCTGGCAAATCTGTTGATGCATAATTATGCAATTCTGCCATGCACTCGTTAATCAGGTCTGTATCGGTGTATTTTAACGGACAACAAGTAGAGGAAAATCCGCTATTTAAGTTCTCTTCGTAAATGCGTTTAGTAACGAACATGTCATCATCGCTAAAAGAAACTCGGGCGAGAAACACGCAATATTTTGAACCTTCTAAGTTTCCACTGAACTTTTGAACCTTCTAAGATTCCACTGAACTTTACAAGCGAGAAAGGTGTGATGAACGAAGTAAAAACTCATTTTATGTCACCGTTATTGATGAATATAGCATTGGATATGCATCTCTTGGATAATGTATCCATGCGAATTCGGCTTGAGTTTGTCGCCGACAAGTTTGTTGTCAACGCAGCCCCTGCCACTTCAGCACATAATCCGGTGGTAAAACTCGATTCATGCAAGCTACAACTTACCACGTTGAAAGCCAGAGATTCGGCAAGAGAAGCACTTAGTCGATCTTTACAACACAGTCCTCTCAGCTATCTGTATAATAAGACGTTCTACAAGACTTATGGCATGCCTGGTAATCAGACCCAGTTGACAATTGACTTGCGGTGGAGTTCAACTGTACCTGCAAAGTTATTCTTATTTATGGTTGACATGAAAGCATATGCCGGAAATTATAAAACCAACCCAGTTCATTTCGGGCATAATCATCTGAGCAAACTTTTGGTGACCGTCAATAGCACATCTGTGTATAATAAAAAGCTTCCCGACACAATGCTCGGACTTATACTATCATTCGCTGAACGCACTGGGCTTAGAAAAGGACAGTCACTCACCAAAGATGGTTCTGTTAACGGGAAAATTAAAGCGGTCATGGATTTACAACCAGAAAAAATGGTTAGCAATAGCAATAGAGAATTCCGGAAGTCTTGGTGATGAACTATGACAAGCACCTGATTCAAATATTGTTTTATTCCTGGTGGGACACACGCAAGGTGCAATTTATATCGATAACGAACGCAGGGTGGTTACTGATATCAGAGCATAATGAATTGTTACGAGGTGAACAATATTTGTTCGATGTTTCTCGGGAGAGGATTTGTTTGGCGAGGGTGTTGTCGAGCGGATCAATTGCCCGTAAGAAAAAAGCTTAGTGCTTATAATGAGTTCTTTGTGGTTATCATTCTTACATCTCGACAAAGACCGTCAATGATGGGACATTATGCTTTCACTGTGAATGGTAGATCACGAATTGCTTACTTTGATTCTTATGGAATTCAACCGCATATTTATTCTCCATGGATCAGTATTAAGAAAAGTTTTCTCAATATCAGCAAGCCGCTACAGAGTCTTGATACTTTAGCTTGTCGAGCATGCGCCAGTTTCGTTATGTACAACATTTACACGGGGTAGAAAACATTAGTCAAATATTGTGCAGGTATTTTTCGAAGAATGACTTTAGATATAACGATAAAAAGGTAATAAAGTTTTTATAAAGACATTTTAAAATGCCGAGATGTGAGAGATTGTTCTGCGATCGTAAGCTTAGCAAAGCAGAATGTCAAAAACTGTATTGCATGTGAAGGGGAAATTGTCTGTCCTTTCCCGTGGTAATTACCAGTCCTTTCCCGGGGTAATGATCTGTTCTTTCTCATACCTCGATTTATTACAAGTTTTTCCTGGTTGGCGGACCAGGAATAGATGCGACGGGGGTAAAAAAAACTCGCTGATTCGGACAATAGGCTTATTCTGCTTTTCGCGAAGAAAAGAACAATCCACCACGAATTCCCTCGTCCGGCCTTGAATGCTTTGACTGGGGTAAGTAATTTCTGTGTTGGTGTCTTAATGCTTATCTTTATATTATTTCAAAACTGATTATTTCTATTGTCTGCGATATTTATATATATCATGATAAACACCTCTGTTGTTTATGTACACTATTCAATTCTGTTTCTCGATTTTCAGCTGTGACGGAGGCTGTTGTCCCTGTGATGTTTGTGGCAACACAGGAGGAAAAACTATCGTCGGCAGCTAACGGTGAGTATAATCTGAACGTGCTCTGATATAATTTTTCATCATTAAAATTAAACTATTTTTAAGGCATGTGCTCTCTGTCATTCATAACAACGATCAGTTTCTGCTTTAACCGAGAGTATATTCTGAACAAGGTCTGTTATTATTTCTATCATTAAAACTGAACTATTTCAGGGAACGGGATGTGATTTCATTCATAACAAGTAATAGTTTTGGGTGTCTGATTTTTTTTTTTTTTTTTTAAGTTGCAGCTCTGTGCGGAAGTAAAGGAGTTTCTGTCACTTTTGCCGCCGATCCTGACGCGCAAATAAGATCTGGGTCTCCGTCGGACGAGGACGTGAAGGAAACTAACGTTGCATATAAAGCGACGAGGCTACTGAGAACCTGGCAGTCAGGCATCAGGCAAGGGGCGGGGCACCGGTCTTCTCGCTCTCACTCTCTTTCTGTTTCTCTCTCTCCTTCTGGCATGCAATTTTTTTCACTGCTATTGGCTCTTCTATACTTACCCAACTTCTGATTCTTCTGCTACATAGAGAGTTGACTCCATCATGGCAACACTGAAAAGACTACGAGTTTGCAGATACATGAGGTTGGTTCATTTCCGTGTTCACATATACATACACAGACACATGTCTACGCCCACGCCCAAGTACATACACATATAGGTGTGTGTGTGTATGTGTGCATATACATATATGTTTGCATATATTTGTATACAGTATCTCTCTCTCTCTCTCTCTCTCTCTCTCTCTCTCTCTATATATATATATATATATATATATATATATATATATATATATATATATATATATATATATATATATATACACATTAATATACACACGAACACACACACACACACGCAAAACATTCACATGCCTATCTATCTATACACACACATATATACATATATAAACACACACACACACACACACACACACACATATATATTTGTATGCAAGTATATATGTCTGTGTGCATATATTTATAAATATATAAGGCCTTTTTTGCAACATCACAAAGGCCTTACCCCTTTGTTGCACTCTTTGCTGTTGGCTTGTGGTCACTGCAAAACGCGAGATCAGCGGAAGTTGAAACCGTCTTCTCTATTTATATCAAAAGTTAATCGAAAACCATTAAACTACTTAATATGACATTTTTTTATATCAAAACCACAGCATGGGAGCTTCGTACATAAAGGAAAAAACAACTAACTCTTGTTCGAATTAGATTATTTACACACCTCTCTTCGCTTTAATTTCTCAGATTTAGACAAAAAAAAATCCTTTTCTAATTACACCCCTGGTTCTTCAAATGGAAAGCGGAAGTATGTTGATTAAAAAAAGTCTTTCATCTTTCCGTAACCACCGCAAGTGAGCTCCATGTTTACATAGAATCCAAATGTAACATCAACTCGGTAATTCTAATGATCACAAGCATTTACTCGTCTTAATGCCTGTGACGTATCAACAAATCAACACACACATATATGTATGTGTACGTTCTTACCTAAATGTTTCAATGCAGGTGGTGTAAATGGTTTATTCACCTTCTACAGCTTCACTCGAGTGAAGATAAACATGAAACGAGACGACAGTGCCAGTAGCGCCCCCGGTAGCAGGCCCTAGCGAGGGCACAGCCGCGCGGAGGTGAATGAAGGACCGCAGGCCAGGCTGTCTCTGTGTGAGTGCTGTATCTGAGTCAGAGAGGTCAAGCTGGGTCATCTTGTATTCGACCCCGGCAGTGTCTGCAGGGGGCGTATATTTTGAGTCGTGCCATGAGGGGCCTATGCTGGCACAAGCAGCATGGTGCCCATAAGGAAACTACGTAGTCTGTGAGATAGCATAAGACACAATGCTATGCAGTATGCCATAGGTGGTTCCGTCTGCTAAATTTAAATTGTATAACTTTTTTAAACTGATGCACATTTTTGGCACACGCTACGTTTTGGGGGGAGACTATTCCATACTTCAATAGTTTTGTTTGGGAAACTATATTTTTTGACATCTTTATTGCCTCTTTTTACTTTCAACATTTTGTTGTCCTCTCAACCTTCTTGTATTCAAGATTTTGTTATCTTTACCTAACTCCATTCTTCCTGTAATACAGCTGAACAGCATAATCATGTCCCCCCTTTTCCTTCTTCCTTCCAAAGTAGTAAGTCCAAATTTCTGTAGTCCATCTTGTGGTCGCTCTTTGAACTCTTTCCGGTTTGTCCATTTCCTTTTTAGTGTGGATTCCATACCGTGGCACCATACTCAAGACGACATCTTATGATTGCTTGTAATGATCTTCTTTACCATATCTTCGTCCACATACACGAATGCCCACTTCATGTTGGTAATCAGTCCTAGCATTTTGTGGACCTTTTCATTTATATGGTCATTTGGGCTTAGGTTTCAGTTTATGATTACTCCAAGATCTTTTTTCGCTGTCAGCTGTTTTTAATATTGTGTCTACCATTATGTTTAATATTGTGTCTACCATTATGTTTAATATTGTGTCTACCATTATATCTAATATTGTGTCTACCTTTATAT
>NC_091584.1:19419012-19421512 GCF_042767895.1 Penaeus vannamei | reverse complement strand
CCCATTCTCGATCAGTTTCTTCCACCTATTTTTTCTTCATCTTGTCTGTTTAGATGTTTCTTCTCTAAGTAACTGTCTTTTTGCAGACAGACTCAAGCTCTTCGTGTCTTCATGAAAATCAGAAATGGAAAATTCTGGATCTGTGAAAGCGACCAAGACGAAATTAGTTTCAAGGTAATACTGCCATATCTAGACTATAAAATGCTATCATTACTGAGAAAACATCAGCCTGTGTCAGCGGCAAAACTCGCTACAATTATTGTAAAAGAAAAAAAAATTGAAAATCGTAACCGGTACCTTCACTACCACGACAGGTGTTGGAGGGAGGAGACCCCGTGCAGGCGATGTGGCGCTACACCAACACGCCCGTCGGCTATGACCAAGCCCCCCTGTGGCAGGGCGTCTTCATGCCAGGTAACGGCAGTGACGCCAGGGCTGCTAGCGGGCCTTCCCACCTGAAGGAGGTCCGGGAGAGGTTTCCTCACCAGAGCTACCTCGCCATGCCCATCCACCACGCCTTCATCGGTGGTCCGACGATGCCCTTGATCACCCAGAGGCTCGTGGAGCTGCTCAACGCCGTCATCGCAGGCCGCCCCATCGACGACTCGCGGCAGATCGGAGAGCTGGTGCCGTCGACGGAGATCGACGCGGCGAAGCGAAGGATCCGCGAGGAGTTCGAGAGGGACCCGGCGCGTCTGGAGGCCATGAAGGAGGAGATGCTGGCCTGCGACTCTGAGCCGGTCCTGCTGAAGGCGTTTCCGAGGCCTGGGGGCGCGCCCTCCTCCGGCCACGTCTTCAGGGACGTCAGCCCGGCGCTCCTTCAGAAGTTCACCGCCAAGTGCAAGTCCGAGGGCGTGACGTTCAACAGCGGGCTGCAGGCGGCCATCAACACGGCTCTGGTGGAGACTGTGGCGGAGGCCGGCCTGCAGCAGGACGCCTTCAGCCTCAGCATCAACCTCGCCACCGACGTCCGCCGTTACATGAGCAGGAACCCCCTGCAGGTGCTGGGCCTGCACGTGCGTCCGACTGTACACCGCGTGGCCACACCCGCACGCGTGCGCGACCACTTCTGGCACTATTGCAGGGCCTTGCACGATTCCCTGTCAGGACCAATTCGCTCCGGCTTGGCGCTGCAGCAGGAGGTGGTGCGTGAGATGACTCAGCCACCCGGTGACCCACACCGATACTACATGACACCCCCGCCTGTGCTCAGGGACTTCGGCCTTGCCAGCGTGGGCGATCTGACCACACTTATCAGGGGGGAGGGCGACCACCTCCAGCTGACGGACATCCTCATGGCTTCATCTGCTCACCGCTTCCTGTACATGATGCTTCATCAGATCTACACATTCCGCGGTCACTCTCCTTACTCCGTCAGCTATGACACGTCCTACATGACTCACGAGACGGCCACCTTGATTGCAGACAAAGTGTTAGCGACAATCGCGGACGTTTGTAAATAACTGTTTTTCTCTCTTTCTCTCTTTCCTTCACTGGCCTGTTGTTTCAGTGTTAACTTATTTATGACGAACGGTGGCGTAACTGACGACACCGAGATATACGTTTTCCCAGTTAAGAGGTATAATTTACCAATATAACCTGACACTTTATCATGACTATATCCGAAAAGAAATATCTATTTTGTTTCACATAAAAATTATACTCGCTAAGAAGCACAAACTGACAAGGTACGATATTGTATCAATTATATTCCTTTGACGATGTTTGAAAACTGACAGGTTGTAACATTAATCACTACGTCGACTGTTGACTTTGGATTGATTTGCATAATTCATCACAAGAGGCCTGTAACAAAACCAGCTGTCATCTCCTTTGTCATTTAACCCGGGACGTCCGGGGTAATACCCTGGAAGTGTTGTCGCTTCCAGGGTTTGATGCTGGACGTTACGGGCTCATGATGCCATCGTTTATCGAGGCAGAGCCCATCACCTGGTCGAGAATAAGCTCAGCCCCCTTGCTTCTGCGCATGCGTGACAGCATTTCATCCCCAGGGCCCTTCACTGAGCGTTAGGTCAATGCCAGTCAAAATAAATTATTTTTAATAAGTGCAGGAAACGAATTAAACAGGCAACAGTCATCGGTGCTTACTTTACTCACAACTTTCATATCTCTTTTCAATAATACTTCAACGGAAAAACAATTTACAAGCTCAAACAAAATAAAAATACCATGTAAATCTGCACTTTTTCCAGTCGTAAACACTGCGTCCCGAAAAGAATCCGTTTATATACTGCTTATTACTTTCATGAAAACGAAAAGTCTCACATGTTGTATATACCCTATATAAAGTAAAACTCAAAGGAAGTATATTTTTAGATTATCCGTGAATATTACTTCGAGTGTAGGTCTTTACAAATCGAGTATTTATCATATGATTGCATTCGAACAGTTCTCAAAGACACCGATACCGCACGAGCAGCGAAGTGCAGTATCAAAGAGTCAAAATGCCTTTCATGTAATTACTTGATATATTTGGGTA
>NC_091584.1:19407596-19415096 GCF_042767895.1 Penaeus vannamei | reverse complement strand
TGCAGTTGGTTGAACTCATAATTGCAATACGGGAAAGGTTTCAACCCGGATCCCCCGCATCTCGCTGATGACTTTGTTCACCATGTACCGGATGGGCAGGAAAAGTAATTAATATATGATTGAAAAGAAAAAAAAAATTTTGGAACTATACGTGGAAGAGAAATAAGCCGTCGGTAATCTTGAATTATCCAAGGTCGAGGTCTCAGTTATGCAAGAGGTCATGAATGCCGGTAAATTTTCAGCATTAGTCTAATATACATTTTTTGTATATATATTATATATATATACACCCACACACATTATATATAAAACATATATGTCACTAGGCCACAATAAGTTTAAAAAGGTTATTGCATAATCCTATTCCTGATGCGATTAAATCGTTAACACAAATAAATGTATCAGCAAGAGTACAAAGCATATATATAAACGTGTGTGTGCATATATGAATACACATATATATATATATATATATATATATATATATATATATATATATATATATACATACATATACGCACTTATATATGTATGTAGATATATATATGTGTATGTATATATACACACATATGTGTGTGTATACAAATATACAAAATATATATAATATATGTGTGTGTTTTAAAACCCTTTATAGATACACACACACATATATTGGTTTTACCATAGTATCAACAGGTAAAGTGTTGTTTTTTTTTTCATATATATAGATATATATATGTATGTATGTTGTGTTGTTTTTTTTGAAAATCCTGGGCACCCCCTCCCTCAGCCTGTCCAAATGTACCTCTAGTGTGGTCACTGAACTGCTGGTAGCCACATCAATCTATGGTCAGAACTCGGCCCCCTTCATCCCAGTTCTGGAGGATCTAACAAGTGCTAACAAGGATGTGGTCGATCTCCTTGGCTGCATTACCCACATCACTGTCCAAACCCCAACGATGGGGTCTGAGTGCTGATACCAGAGCCAGAAATCCTCTTTTTCTGGGACCTTGCAAATCACGGAAAAAAGCTATTCTCGCTGTCGGTATCAGCCCCCAACCAAAGGAACAGACATGTCCCATCTCGATCACCAGATATTCTTGAAGTAGAACAATCGAATATCTCGCCGGGGCCTGTCCGACACAGATGCTTTTGGCGTAGAACATCTCTTAACGTCGAGTTTGCAAACATCAGCAGGGCTAAACAGCAATAAGAACAAAAGCTTAATCAAACTCCAGTCTCAATACCATTATACGCTCATCGACTGGAGCCTCCCCGGGAAGAAGTCTGCTGGAGATGGGTATGGCTCTCCCCGAAGATGGTGACCATTGCTGCGGCCCGACCAGTAATGGTGAGCCACCCACACCAATCGTCCCTGCCCTCTTCTCACCTCCCCAAAGAGTAGCCACCCCAACTCCCAGCCTCCCCAGTTACCTCGACAGTAGTGGCAACCGATCATCCTGCCCAAAAAACGACGCTCCCAAACTCCCACTCTGACTGCCACCTGAAGTTTAACCGGGGAGTCACTCTGTCACACACACACACACACACACACACACACACACACACACACACACACACACACACACAATATATATATATATATATATATATATATATATATATTGTGTGTGTGTGTGTGTGTTTTATCATACATATGTGTGTGTGTGTGTATATATATATATATATATATATATATATATATATATTTTTTTGGTGTGTGTGTGTGTGTGTGTGTGTGTGTGTGTGTGTGTATGCATACATATGTGTATATATATGTATATATATATATATATATATATATATATATATATATTTTTGAATATATATATTGTGTGTGTGTGTGTGTGTGTGTGTATGTGTGTGTGCGTGTGTGTGTCTATATATGTATACATATATATACATATATAAATATGTAGATATTTATATATATACATATATATATATATATATATATATATATATATATATATAATGTGTGTGTATTATTACTACGGACACAATATTTGCTATTTTAGTTGCTATTGCTTTCCTTTCAGATATTCCTTCAATGTCATTGTTCTTTTCTTTTTTTAACGGTGGAAAAATTTAGCCCGGAAGGGGCCCCCCCTATAATTTCTACGTTTTCTGTGAATACAATATAATATATTTGTTTTTTTTGAGTACAATTATGTTGGGAACCTTTTATATGTACGTCCGTGTCTTGATTAATTCATCGTTAATCATTAATTGACCTAAAATAAATCTATTCAGTGTAAATATCATTATCATCATTATTACTATTAGCAATATTATAAATTGTATCATTATTATTACATTATCATTATAATTTTTTTCTTTATTATTACTATTATCATAATTACCAATACCAGTTTTACCATTATTGTAATCAATGTCATTATTATTATCATTTCTATCATTATTTTCATTCGTGCTATCATTTCTTTTTTATTATTATTATTGTTTTTATTATCATTATTATTATTATTATTATTATTATTATTATTATTATATTTATCATCATCATTATTATCTTTATCATCATTATAATCATTATTATTATCTTGATTATCGTTTTGTTTTTTTTACTTTCCCCGTCATCATATCTTTGTTATTTATTAAATTTTTTCATCATTACTGTTGCAGTTGCTATTAAATATTACGAGCAAGATCACCATATTCATTTTTTTTGCTTTTGGGCCCTTACCACTATACCCACCCCGGGGAAAATTTAAAAAAAGGCCAAAATATTTTCCCAAAAAACTGCCTTTTATATCCCCAATGTCGGTTTATAATTCATTAATTTGTTTATAAATTCCCTCATATCGTATTGGGTTAATAACTGAAAAAAAAACGAACTTCACGTTGAAGTAAATTCATAAGCTTTTGTGTACGTTAAAAAAAAAAATTTTAATTTTGAAAAGATGTATAACCCTGTCAACTCTTTACAGGGGGTTTCCCCAGTTTCCGTTTTTTTTTTTTTTTTTTTTGGGGGAGAAGTACACAAGAAAACATCTTTTTCGGGCTACTTAAAATTTTCCCCCAAAACCCCAAAAAAAATTTTGGGAAAAACTTTAGTCTGACATAAATATTAGGGGGAAAAATTCAGCTGTTAATGTGATTTAAATTTTCACAACCCGTGTTCATTGTTTGTTATTGTATGGAAAGTAAACCCGCTTTTCGAAAATCAGTTTGTAATGTTTCTTTTTTTTGGGGTTTTTATATTTCGTTTTTTTTTGTAAACATTTCATGTGGTCATTCTGCAAAGGGAAATTTTAAAATCAAAAATGCGTCCAAACTGGTTTTCCCTTTTAAAATTCATCCACCCCCCCCCGACCACAGGTATCATCTTATATGTGTTATTTTTTTGGGATTTTTTTTTTATTATTCATTGGTATTATTTTTTTTATTTAATTAACTTTTATTGTTATTATAAATTTATTATTTTTTTATAATTGTTATTGTTTATTTATTGGTATTATTTTTGTTGTTGTTCTGTAGTAGTGGTTTGGTGGTGCTAGTAGTAGTGTAGTATAGTAGTGCAGTATTTGTAATAGTAGCAGAAAAAATAGTAGTAGTGTAGCAGTGTGTTGTTGTTGCTGTTGTTGTTGTTTTGCTGTTGATGTTTTGTGTTGCTGCTGCTGCTGTTTTGTTTAAAGTCACCATCATTATCATAATCATGAGAGAAAGGGTACCATGAACGAAGGGGGGAATGGGATTCCCCGGTAAAAAGACAGATGGAGAAGAAAAAAAAAAAGGAAATTGGATTATTAAAAGAATACTGTGGGGACGAAGAAGAAAAATATGATTACGCTACACACATTCGTCAGGTGTTTATCGCCCCCATGTAATATATGTATGCTATGTATTTGACCCTTTTGTTTTTTGCGAAGAATAATCAAAACCCCCAAATAGGTGTCTTGCATTGTAGGAACCCATTCTCATTCATCCCCTTTTTACATTTGTCAACATGAATACGGTTCGGATCACGCTGTTGAACGTCACACGACATAGTGATGACCCGATGACGTCATCACTTAAAACAAAAACAATAAAGTGCCAATACAGATTTCCCCCCCGTGGTTTTAAAAGGTTTGAGACCAAACTTCCCGGCTGAAGTCGAATTAAATCATCCATTCAAAGTAACACAAAAGGGCCCCCCGACACTCCAAAGTCCCCAATTCGACCGACCTGTGACATCGAGAGAATCAGCAAGTATTCGGGGAACACAAAAAAATCGCCAAAAATGCGGTACAGAGATGAGGTACAAAACGGAAGCCCCTGCAAATGACCCCAATTTGCTTTCCCGATTTGGGGGAACCCATAATTGCAATACGGGACGGGTTTTTAACCCCAGGCCCCCAAAGCATCCCCTGATGACTTGTTCACCATGTACCCGGGCTGGGGGGAAAACAAAGTAATTCATAGAGGATTGAAAAACGAAAAAAAAAAATTTTTGGAGCTATAAAATGGCAACAGAAAAAAAGGGTGCTCAGGTAATCTTGAATTATTCCCGGGCGAGGTAACTACAATTATGCAAGAGGTCATGAATGTAGGGAGATTTTTTTTTAAAATTTTAAAAATATATATATATATATATATATATATATATATATATATACATATATATGTGTGTGTGTGTATGTATATCTATCTATCTATCTATATATATATATCTATATATATATACATATACATATATATATATAGATAGATAGATATATAGGATATATAGATAGATAATAGATGATGAAAAAACATAAAAACACACACATATATATATGTTTTATATATATATATATATATATATATATATATTTTGTGTGTGTGTTGTGTGTGTGTGTGTGTGTGTGTGTGTGTTACTGGGCCAGCAATAAAGATTAAAAGAGTTGTTATTGCATAATCCTATACCCGATGCGATTTAATCGTTAACACAAATAAATGTATGGAAGATTACAAAACATATGTATGTATAAACATGTGTGTATATATATGATATATATATTTTTTATTTTTATATATATATATATATATATTTATATATTTATATATATATATATATATAAATATATATATATATATATATATAAAAACATCATCATCATCACCCCCCGTCTATCCCGTACAAGGGCCTCCCCATTTTTTTTTCCCGGTTTTCCTATCTTGGGGGTGTTTGTTTCCAGTTTTGGGCCCCCCCCCATTGCCATTTTTTTAAGGGGAGATATTTTCCCCCCTTCGTCTGTTCTCTATCCCCTCCCCTCTTCCGATCCCCGGGCCCAATTCCCATCATCGTTTTTCCATCCCTTTTTGGGGGTTTTTTGTTTCCTCTCCAGTAACCTGGTTGTAGTCCATGTTTCAACCCCTGGGGGCATAACTGGGAGGACGCTTTTTTTAAAGACTTTTTTTTTTAAGCTCAATGGCAAGGAACCTTTTAGTGTGCTACGGCCCCGAACCCCAGCCCAGACTGATTTGTCGCTTTATTCCCTGTTCACTAGATTTTTGTCTGTGCGATTGTCCTAGATATATATATATACTTGTCTACTACCTCTTTGCGCTTCGCCCTGTACAAGTATCTGCTCGGATGGGTTCCCCAAAATATTCACATTTTAAAAAATTTTGTATATATGTATGTATATATAAAAAATTTTTTTATGTATATATAAATATTTTATTATATATAAATATGTGTATATATATACACATATGTGTGTACAAATATACATACATATAAATACACGTATGTGTGTACAAATATACATACATTTATATACACATATGTGTGTACAAATATACATACATATATATACACATGTGTGTACAAATATACATACATATATATACATATATATCTGTGTGTGTAAACCTTATTGATACACACACACATATATATATATTATATATGTGTATACACACATACATATTGTGGGTCTTTCTACCATAGTATCACCACGGTAGAGTGTTTTTCCATTCATATATATATATATATATATATATATATATATATATATATATATATATATATATATATATATATATGTGTGTGTGTGTGTGTGTGTGTGTTTTATGTGGGGGGTTGGGGGTGTGTGTATGTATGTATGTGTATGTATTTTATATATATGTATATATATTTTAAATATATATTTTATTTATATATATATATATATATATATATATATATATATATAAAAAATATATATTTGTATTTTTTTTTTTATTAAAAATTATACCCAAATATGTATTATATATATATATTTTTTATATATATATATATATATATATATATATATATATATATATATATATATTTCCCAAAAAGGGCTTTTAAATTCGTCCCCCCCAAAGCCTCCTGAAGCACCCCCGGGGGGCCCCTTTCCCGGGGGGCCGAACGACCCAAAGGGGCCCCCGGGGCCGAACCTGACCGCTCAGGCCCAGGGCCTTTAGGGGGGGGCCCCCTCCCCTGGTCCCCCCAGTTTCCTCAGGTCCTGTCTGGGAAAAACAAGCCCCTCTGAACGTCTTTGATCGCCATGGACTACGGGGGTTTTTCTCTGGGCAGCTTCAGCACCTACGTGAGAACGTCTCTGACGACGTGACGGGGGGCCCCGTCGCTCCCCAGTAGCGCCTGTACCAGTACGTCTTGAATACCAACTTCAAACTCTTGACGACGGTCAAGCTGCAGAAGGCGCTGAAGGAACGCCTGGCGGACATTGGTTCCCGAGCGAGACGGCGGAAGGGCCTCGGGTCCCCCGGGGCCCCGCGCCTCCTGTCCCCCCCGCTGACTCACCTGAAAACGGTGCTGCACCTCATGTACCGCTACCGCTGCTGCTCATCCGCGACCTGATGCGCGCCGAGTCCCGCCTGGGGGCCCCCCCCCCCCCGAGGGTGGAGGGGCCCGGGACCCCAAAGAGGCCGCCCTCCGCAGCCAGCCCCCAACGTGCACGACGCCCTTTTCCCCCGGGCCTTCCCCCCCTCATCCCCAGGACGGCGACCCTCTCTCGCCTCCGCGGTGCCCCTTTTTAAAGGGGCCCCCCCCTCCGGCAGGAGGAGGAGGGGGCCCGAGGAAAAAGGGCCCCTTTTTTCTTCGGTGACAGGGCTACCCGGGGGGTAGTCAGATGACTCTCATCCTTTTACAGGACTCGCGCCCGCGCTCTGGCGGTTGCAGGAATAGCGCTCTCCGTTGATAAAGCTTTGTTTGTATATAGGATTATCATTAAAAGTAATGGATACAGCGCTACCGGTTTACATTCAACCTTCGACTTCGACTGTTGTCGTGTATATTTCTTTTTATTTATGGATATCTTGTTGTCGATCATTTATGAACATATCACAGTGTGAGATATTGTGATTATGATGTGGATAACTTGGAGATGGAGAACTATTCATATTTACATACATAGACAATTTGAAATGTACTAAATGAGCGCAGACCCTTCCAACTCTCACCCTATAAGGCTACCCTCACCATTCCGGAAAAGTAAATCAAAACCGAAATGTTATCCCTGGTCAGCTGGTCTCAGGGTCCCA
>NC_091584.1:19396571-19402096 GCF_042767895.1 Penaeus vannamei | reverse complement strand
GCTCATCGACTGGAGAAACCTCTACTACCGGGGACAGAAGTCTGTTGGAGATGGCTATGGCTACTCCTTGAAGATGGTGACCATTGCTGCGGCCCGACCAGTAATAGGGGTAGCCACCCACACCAATCGTGCCGCTGCCACGTCTTCTCACCTCCAAGAGAGTAGCCACCCTAACTCTCAGCCTCCTCAGTTACCTCGACAGTAGTGGCAACCGATCATCCTGCCGCAAAGAACAGACGTTCCAAGCTCCCACTCTGACATCCCACCTGAAGTTTAACCTTGGGCAGTCACACACACACACACATATATATATATATATATATATATATATATATATATATATATATATATATATATATATGTGTGTGTGTGTGTGTGTGTGTGTGTGTGTTTGTATGCATACATATGTGTGTGTATATATATATATATATATATATATATATATATATATATATATATATACATATATATGCACATATGTATGCATACACACACACATACACTCACAGACATATATATATATATGTGTATATATATATATATATATATATATATATATATATATATATGTGTGTGTGTGTGTGTGTGTGTGTGTGTGTGTGCATACATATGTGTATATATATGTATATATATATATATATATATATATATATATATATATATATATATATATATATATGTGTGTGTGTGTGTGTGTGTGTGTGTGTGTGTGTGTGTGCGTGTGTGTCTATATATGTATACATATATATACATATATAGATATGTAGATATTTATATATATACATATACATATATATATATATATATATATATATATATATATATATATATATATATACATATATACATATATATATATATATATGCATGTGTGTGTATTATTACTACGGACACAATATTTGCTATTTTAGTTGCTATTGCTTTCCTTTATAGATATTCCTTCAATGTCATTGTTCTTTTCTATTTTTAACGGTGGAATAATGTTAGTCCGGAAGAGGTCCCCCCTATAATTTCTACGTTTTCTGTGAATACAATATAATATATTTGTTTTCTTTGAGTACAATTATGTTGGGGAACTCTATTATATGTACGTCCGTGTCTTGATTAATTCATCGTTAATCATTAATTGACCTAAAATAAATCTATTCAGTGTAAATATCATTATCATCATTATTACTATTAGCAATATTATAAATTGTATTATTATTATTACATTATCATTATATTTTTTTTCTTTATTAATACTATTATCATAATTACCAATACCAGTTTTACCATTATTGTTATCAATGTCATTATTATTATCATTTCTATCATTATTTTCATTCGTGCTATCATTTCTTTTTTATTATTATTATTGTTTTTATTATCATTATTATCATTATTATTATTATTATTATTATTATTATTATTATATTTATCATCATCATTATTATCTTTATCATCATTATAATCATTATTATTATCTTCATTATCGTCATTGTTGTTGTTTGCACTTGTCCCCGTCATCATATCTATTGTTATCGTTATTATTATCATCATTACTGTTGCAGTTGCTATTATTAATATTACGAGCAAGATCACTATATTCATTTTTATTGCTGTTGTTGCCCTTACCACTATACCCATCCACGGGAAGAAGTTTGAAAAACGCGCCAAAATACTTTCGCAAGATATACTGCCGTTTAGTATCCTCAATGTCGGATTTATAATTCATTAATTTGTTTATAAATTCACGTCATATCGTATTGGGTTAATAACTGCAATAAAAAGCGAACTTCACGTTGAAGTAAATTCATAAGCTTTTGTGTACGTTAGAAAAAAAAATCTTAATTTTGAAAAGATGTATAACCCTGTCAACGTCATCTATACAGAGGCTTTCCGAGTCTCCGATTTTTGTTTTTGTTTTTTTGGTGGAGAAGTACACAAGAAAACATCTTTTTGTGGGCTACTTATAGAAGTTTTCCTCAAAAACACCCAAAAAGCTTTGAAAATCTTTAGTCTGACATAAATATCAGGGAGTGAAATATTCAGCTGTTAGATGTGATTATAAATTTTCACAACCCGTGTTCATTGTTTGTTATTGTATGGAAAGTGAACACGCTTGTCGAATATCTAGCTTGTAATGTTTCTTTGTTTTGGTTTTGATATTTCGTTGTTTTTTGTAAACATTTCATGTGGTCATTCTGCAAATGGAATTTAAATCAATAAATGCGTCGCAAACTGGTATTCCTTAACATTCATCCACCCGACCCCAGAGCCACAGGTATCAGTCGTTAGTATGTGTTATTGTTCTTTGGACTGTTATTTTTATTATTCATTGGTATTATTTTTTATATTGTAATTAACATTATTGTTATTATCACTGTTATTATTGTTATTATAATTGTTATTGTTTATTGGTATTGGTATTATTATTGTTGTTGTTCGCAGTAGTAGTGGTAGTGGTGGTGCTAGTAGTAGTAGTAGTAGTAGTAGTTGTAATAGTAGCAGTAAAAGTAGTAGTAGTAGTAGCAGTAGTAGTTGTTGTTGCTGTTGTTGTTGTTATTGCTGTTGATGTTGTTGCTGTTGCTGCTGCTGCTGTTGTTGTTGTAGTAAGTCACCATCATTATCATAATCGTGATGACGAGCAGGGTACCATGAACGAAGGAGGAGCGATGCGCACCTGTCCTGTGTAAGAAGACGAGATGGAGAAGAAAAAGAAAAAGGAAATTGGATTATTAAAAGAATACTGTGGGGACGAAGAAGCAAAATATGATTACGCTACACACATTCGTCAGGTGATTTATCAGCTCCCATGTAATATATGTATGCTATGTATTTGATCTTACGTCTGTATTTCTGACGAAGATATAATCGAAACCCGTCAAATAGGTGTCTTGCATTGTGAGGATATCCATTCTCATTCATACCTTTTCTACATTTGTCAACACGAATACGGTTCATGATTGTGCTGTTGAACGTCACACCCTGACCTATCAGGTTGTCGATGACCTGTGTCTTTCTCGATGACGTCATCACTATGCACAGCAATAAAACTTAATAAAGTGCCAGTACAGATTTCTTCCTCGTGGTCTTAAGGATTTGTAGACCAAATCTGACATCCCACCTGAAGTTTAACCTTGGGCAGTCACTCTGTCACATACATATATATATATATATATATATATATATATATATATATATATGTGTGTGTGTGTGTGTGTGTGTGTGTGTGTGTGTGTGTGTGTGTGTGTGTGTGCGTGTGTATATATGTATACATATATATACATATATAAATATGTAGATATCTATATCTATCTATCTATCTATATATATATATATATATATATATATATATATATATATATATATATATATATATATATATATATATATATATATATAATGTGTGTGTATTATTACTACGGACACAATATTTGCTATTTTAGTTGCTATTGCTTTCCTTTATAGATATTCCTTCAATGTCATTGTTCTTTTCTATTTTTAACGGTGGAATAATGTTAGTCCGGAAGAGGTCCCCCCTATAATTTCTACGTTTTCTGTGAATACAATATAATATATTTGTTTTCTTTGAGTACAATTATGTTGGGGAACTCTATTATATGTACGTCCGTGTCTTGATTAATTCATCGTTAATCATTAATTGACCTAAAATAAATCTATTCAGTGTAAATATCATTATCATCATTATTACTATTAGCAATATTATAAATTGTATTATTATTATTACATTATCATTATATTTTTTTTCTTTATTAATACTATTATCATAATTACCAATACCAGTTTTACCATTATTGTTATCAATGTCATTATTATTATCATTTCTATCATTATTTTCATTCGTGCTATCATTTCTTTTTTATTATTATTATTGTTTTTATTATCATTATTATCATTATTATTATTATTATTATTATTATTATTATTATATTTATCATCATCATTATTATCTTTATCATCATTATAATCATTATTATTATCTTCATTATCGTCATTGTTGTTGTTTGCACTTGTCCCCGTCATCATATCTATTGTTATCGTTATTATTATCATCATTACTGTTGCAGTTGCTATTATTAATATTACGAGCAAGATCACTATATTCATTTTTATTGCTGTTGTTGCCATTACCACTATACCCATCCACGGGAAGAAGTTTGAAAAACGCGCCAAAATACTTTCGCAAGATATACTGCCGTTTAGTATCCTCAATGACGGATTTATAATTCATTAATTTGTTTATAAATTCACGTCATATCGTAATGTGTTAATAACTGCAATATAAAGCGAACTTCATGATGAAGTAAATTCATAAGCTTTTGTGTGCGTTACAAAAAAAAATTTCATTTTGAAAAGGTGTATATCCGTGTCAACGTCATCTATACAGAGGCTTTCCGAGTTTCCGATTTTTTTTTTTTTTTTTTTTTTGAGAAGTACACAAGAAAACATCTTTTTGTGGGCTACTTATAGAAGTTTTCCTCAAAAACACCCAAAAAGCTTTGAAAATCTTTAGTCTGACATAAATATCAGGGAGTGAAATATTCAGCTGTTAGATGTGATTATAAATTTTCACAGCCCGTGTTCATTGTTTGTTATTGTATGGAAAGTGAACACGCATGTCGAATATCTAGCTTGTAATGTTTCTTTGTTTTGATTTTGATATTTCGTTGTTTTTTGTAAACATTTCATGAGGTCATTCTGCAAATGGAATTTAAATCAATAAATGCGTCGCAAACTGGTATTCCTTAACATTCATCCACCCGACCCAGAGCCACAGTTATCAGTCGTTAGTATGTGTTATTGTTCTTTGGACTGTTATTTTTATTATTCATTGGTATTATTTTTTATATTGTAATTAACATTATTGTTATTGTCATTGTTATTATTTTTTTATAATTGTTATTGTTTATTGGTATTGGTATTATTATTGTTGTTGTTCGTAGTAGTAGTGGTAGTGGTGGTGCTAGTAGTAGTAGTAGTAGTAGTAGTAGTTGT
This sequence comes from Penaeus vannamei, assembly GCF_042767895.1. NCBI lineage: Eukaryota > Metazoa > Arthropoda > Malacostraca > Decapoda > Penaeidae > Penaeus > Penaeus vannamei. Next base: position 19,397,095 of record NC_091584.1, on the reverse strand, counting down.
AATAGTAGCAGTAAAAGTAGTATTAGTAGTAGCAGTAGTAGTTGTTGTTGCTGTTGTTGTTGTTATTGCTGTTGATGTTGTTGCTGCTGCTGCTGTTGTTGTTGTAGTAAGCCACCATCATTATCATAATCATGATGACGAGCAGGGTACCATGAACGAAGGAGGAGCGATGCGCACCTGTCCTGTGTAAGAAGACGAGATGGAGAAGAAAAAAAAAGGAAATTGGATTATTAAAAGAATACTGTGGGGACGAAGAAGCAAAATATGATTACGCTACACACATTCGTCAGGTGATTTATCAGCTCCCATGTAATATATGTATGCTATGTATTTGCTCTTACGTCTGTATTTCTGACGAAGATATAATCGAAACCCGTCAAATAGGTGTCTTGCATTGTGAGGATATCCATTCTCATTCATACCTTTTCTACATTTGTCAACACGAATACGGTTCATGATTGTGCTGTTGAACGTCACACCCTGACCTATCAGGTTGTCGATGACCTGTGTCTTTCTCGATGACG
>NC_091584.1:19391571-19394071 GCF_042767895.1 Penaeus vannamei | reverse complement strand
CGGCACACAGCTTCCTCAGGTCCTGTCTGCGAAACACAAGCTCTCTCTGAACGTCTTTGATCAGCCATGGACTACGGTGGTTTGCTCTCGTGCAGCTTCAGCACCTACGTCGAGAACGTCTCTGACGACGTGACGGCGGCCGCGTCGCTCTCCGAGTCCCAGCGCCTGTACCAGTACGTCTTGAATACCAACTTCAAACTCTTGACGACGGTCAAGCTGCAGAAGGCGCTGAAGGAACGCCTGGCGGACATTGAGTTGCTGAGCGAGACGGCGGAGAGGAGCCTCGGGTGCCCCGGAGCCTCGCGCCTCCTGTCCCTCCAGCTGACTCACCTGAAAACGGTGCTGCACCTCATGTACCGCTACCAGCTGCTGCTCATCCGCGACCTGATGCGCGCCGAGTCCCGCCTGGGGCGCCCTCCCTCCCCCGAGGTGTGGAGGGACTGGTACGCCAACGAGGCCGCCCTCCGCAGCCACGCCCCCAACGTGCACGACGCCTTCCTCTGGACCTTCAACCTCCCTCATCCCGAGGACGGCGACCGCTCTCTCGCCTCCGACGGTGCCTTCGAAGGGCCCCCGGCTCCGGCAGGAGGAGGAGGGGGCCTCGAGGAAGGTGATTCCTTGGACTTCGGTGACATGTCTACCTCGGGGAGTATGTCAGATGACTCTCATCCTTTTACAGGACTCGCGCCCGCGCTCTGGCGGTTGCAGGAATAGCGCTCTCCGTTGATAAAGCTTTGTTTGTATATAGGATTATCATTAAAAGTAATGGATACAGCGCTACCGGTTTACATTCAACCTTCGACTGATTGTTGTCGTGTATATTTCCTTTTTATCTTGTCTTGTCGATCATTTATGAACATATCACAGTGTGAGATATTGTGATTATGATGTGGATAACTTGGAGATGGAGAACTATTCATATTTACATACATAGACAATTTGAAATGTACTAAATGAGCGCAGACCCTTCCAACTCTCACCCTATAAGGCTACCCTCACATTCCGGAAAAGTAAATCAAATTGTAACCAATACAATTCGCCTTCGTCAGCAAGTATCATATGATCCTAATTTATCAAGATATGGGAACCATTATATTAGGTTATTTAATCTACTGATTGTTGATTTTCGTTTTTATTTTTACCAATATATGAAGAAGGTTTTGCTATTTGTGTGCATACGTGGCAGAATATTCACAGTAAATGTCGCATTATTTTTAGAAGTTCCTGTCACTGTATTATTTGTATTTTTATTCATATTTTTGGTAACACTCCCCGTGTTTGTTACCACTAACATATAAAATATTACTTTAACTAAAAATAGCCCAGGTAGAGTCTTCGGTCCTCGGCGTCACCTGGGCATCACCACGACGCCGCAATCCACCACGGACACGAGGCCGACGTCGCCCACCTCCGCCGCCGCCCGGACCACCTCCAGCCCGCTCTCCACCTTGCCGAACACCCTCACCCACACGTACCCCTCGTGCTTCTTCGTCGTGATGCCGAACTTGGTGCTCGAGGCCTCGCTGCTGTGCCACTTGCCGCTGACGAGGCCCTCGGCGCACGGGAGCATCACCTTGTTGCTCACGATGCCCGACAGGATGGGCGCGCCCCCGCTGCCGTCGTTGCACTCGTAGTCCCCGCCCACGAGCTCGTCCTTCGAGGTGCTGTCCACCAGGTTCAGGAGGCGAGTGCGGGCGTACGAGGGACCGGCGTGGCCCGTGCACATGAGGACGAACTGTCGGCCCAGCGCTACGTTCATGTCGGGGATGAGGCGGACGTAGACGCGTCGGGGGGGCGAGTCGGGCCAGGTCAGGTCGAGGAAGGCCAGGCCCGACGACATGTTGGCGTGGTCCATCACCTTGCGGTACTGCGGGGTCGGGGGATAGATGGATAAGCTGATAGATACGTACATAAGTAGATAGACTGATAGATGCGTACATAAGTAGATAGACTGATAGATAAGTACATAGATAGAGAAGTTGATACATATGTAGATAGTAGATAGATAGATAAGTTGATATGTAGATAAATTGATATACAAATAAGCTGATAGATATGTAGAAAACTAGATATATAGATGAGTTGATAGATGGATATGTAGATACATATATGCATACATACATATATATATATATATATATATATATATATATATATATATATATATATATATATATATATATATGTATATATATAATATATATATATATAAATATATATATGTGTGTGTGTGTGTGTGTGTGTGTGTGTGTGTGTGTGTGTGTGTGTGTGAAGATAGATAGACAGATAAGTACATAGATAAATAGATAGATCCAATAATCTGTATAAAAAAACATTTCTTTTTTACGTGTATCTACCCACTATAAGGTTACAAGAAAATCTCGATATATTTTCCGGACATAATGAAATTTGCATTAAAGATTAGACTGGTAATGATAGCGTTGTGTTGTAGATAAGGTGATTTAATATCTACATGACTGATAGAAAAAAATAGACATGT
>NC_091584.1:19374071-19384071 GCF_042767895.1 Penaeus vannamei | reverse complement strand
AGAAGGGGGTAAAAACACCGTATGATTTATATTCATATTTATAACGATTATTTGATACGTTGTTAGTATGAATGCAGTATGCTGTTGACTAGTGGAAATGGCCCAATATTATTTTCAGCTACAACCACCAATTCCCCGTAGAGTGTCGGTTTCTGCTTATTATTATTGTGTTATCATTATTATTAATGTGTGTATTTGTTTATTACAGTGATGCGAGTGGCCATGGCGAATGCATGTGTGTGTGGTATAAGAGGAAGCATATTGTGTTTGGGTTGATATAAATGAAACAGGATAGGCATAGGCAATCTAGTTTAATAAATGGATGAAAGGAGCTTCCTTGTGTGTGCCAGTGTTATTCCGTAGTTCCCAAATTTACGGTATTATTTCAGATATTACCAGATACATTGCCAAGACAAATGTTCTGTGCTTTCTTGTGGAGGACAATTGTCAAAAGAATCTTCTGAAACTGATAGGGCCGTAGGTACTGATATAACTAGTAGTGAAGAACAGCAATTGGAAACTAAGTACCTAGAAAAGAAAATTAGAAAACAATGAAAAGGAGGGGATTTAAAGTTGATTTACCAAATGGCAAAAAGTAGGCCTATGTAGTGTTGAATACCACAAGGGGCATCTTTCTCTTTCACCTGTTGGATAGTTGAGTTCCCCGATTTAATTATTAAGATCGTCCCATTGTTTGGTTGGTACGTCCTTGTGATTGATCAAGAATGAGCTGTCTGTTCTATTGTATACCTTATGTTTGGCTTGGGTTGATATTGTATAACTGTATAGTATACAATGTTTTCCTATTATAAATAATAATTGTGTATTTATTTCCAAGTCAGAATGAAAGACATTAAAATCATGCTAACATACTGGAGCCCATCTATGACAGACGTTATCATTCGGGAGAGGTGGGGAGGGAAGGTTTTGTGGGACACGTGACGTCACTGCGCCGAGGGAGGGAAACGTGTCCGCCAGCCGTCAGACTCGTTCTCTCTCGTCCCCGGGTAATACCTCCTTGCCTACTTCGAAGTAAGCGAGCCAATTTTTAGACTTTTTGGTGGTCGCAAAGCGGTATCTTGTCGATGGAAACCTCGCTTTTCTAAGCAGCTCTTCGTGTCATTTTATTGATTAATGTTGGATTACTGTTATTTCACATGATATATATTATTCATCCATTTATTCGAGTTATTATCATAACGTGATCATGATTATAGCAATGAAAGGTAGGACCGTCAATTGGTGGGTGGGGCTGGAAGGACAATTCCCCCGCAAGACGCTGTTTGCCCCCCTCAAGGTCTGGCCTGCTTTCCCGAAGGACCACATTTTTTATCTATTTATTGTCTATTTATTTATTTGATTTTTTCTTTATTTTACACCTATATATGTCCAGTTATACTTCAAATATCCCTAGAATACTTTTTTCTAGTTTTCTTCGCCCGCCAACCCACTCTTGCCCCACTTCCCTCAAAGCCTCTTTTTTCCCCCCAACAATGTCTGGCTTGCCCCTTCCCTGGGTCACAGTCTTTAACTTATTAAACTAAATTTCACTTATGTAGGGCCAGTTATAGTTTTAAAATGCCCCTAAAATAGCTAATCATCCTAAATTCGCTCGCCTACCCCTCCATCCCCCTCCCAGAAAAAGCTGAAATGACGGCCGAAGTGTGTAGGGCTGGCTGCTTTTCCGTAGCAGCATTCTGACGTTTTCTATACATCTGATGATAAAGAAAACGGATATAGATAATGAGAAAGTATTATAAACGGAAGAATATTTAGATTACAGTTACAGTGCATAAGCTCAGGGTCTAATGATTATAGGATTCACTGCATTACTTTCTTTTTCATTGCACTGCATAAAACAATATACAATACATACATTTTTAAGCCAATAATGTAACTACATTCAACAACATGGAATGCACCTGCATTTCTTTATAGCAAATGCATTAGATATACATCTAACTTAAGAAAATACGACATTGAACATCTAAACTATAAAAAGTAAACGATCATTCATAATGAGGGAGTTGCAGGGCTGAGGGTTTAGAGTCATTCTATGGGACTGTGGCTCTGCCTTTGGTGATGCCCAGCTGGAAGATCCAGCTGAAGTGACATCGGATGAAATTTTGGGCGTGATGACGTTCAGTTTGCTAGATCAAATCAGATCATACTAGGATGGTTTCAGCAATTTTTATTTTTATTTTATTTGAATATGGGAAAATATTTCAATATTGCTTTAAATACTTTTCATTTTCATCAAACCATCTGTAGTTATGAAAAATAACAAAAATAAAGCCTACGGTAAAAAAAATCCGTTGTGACGTCACCATCCGTCGATCGTTTTTTGTAACCGTTTAGTAGACGAATTTTCGTAAATTCCAGACCTGCTGTGTTGCAAATTTTTCTATCCACATTTTTGTTTGTAGGATTTGTTACATCCATACGTTCCGCATGCGTAACCATCTACCGGCAAGTTCAATAGTTGGTAATGGTCAATAGGGCGATTTTGTGGTATTTTGCGTATTCAGGATCCATTCGTTCGTTCGCGTAACACCGGATCGAATCTTCCGTGTCCGATCCTTGGCTCAGGATTTCATTTGTTCACTTTCTTTTACTTTTTAAGATATTTCCCATTAGCGCATCGGCCTAAATAATCTTTTAAAAATATTATTATCATAGGAAAATAAAGATATCAGATTAGGGCATAGGTAGCTGCAACATTTTGATTTATGTGAACTATATCCAAAGTCCGGGGATATAATGGAGTTACAGTTGTAATTATTATCATTGTTACTGATAAAATTCCACGTTTTTCAATTTCACTTTATATGCCTGACCCCATGTTTATTGAGCTTTTTAGCCTCTCTAGTTGTGAACATGGTGAAGAGGGTGACAACAGATGTTATTCCTTAGACAAGTGGTTCCCAACTTTTTTCAGGCGACCCCAATCATACATGGCCATGGAATCGACCCCAGCCTATTCTACAATGTATAGGCTTGTATTGTATATTTCTAATTGTTGGTTGTAAAAGGATGGAAAAGCATTTTAGATATCCGTGTTAGAAAGGTACTGCATGATTGGAAAAATGCAAAATTAGCCTATTTAAATTTGATTATATTATTTGACATTTAAATACCCATTATTATTCAGAATACCCACTTCTGAAATCATATTGTCTTATTTCAAAGTGAAAAAAAAAATTAATTGTAAGTGTTTTGTATCTACTGATAAATTGGTTTTCTTATTAGTGGTTCAGTTGTAGAAAGTGCTACACTATCTGGATGTAGATAAAGGGAGATGCAGGATTGGCGGTTAGGACTACTGCATTTTAATGTATATCAATCAAGCAAGATTTAGCCATTAGCCCTCGACAAACGTAAAGACGTATATGCTGAAAACATCTCAAAATTGAGAACTGGCCACGTCTGATGTTTTGAGGTCTTGGGGACGCCGGGAAAAACGCTTGGCGACCCCACTTACGTCCGTGACCCTAGGGTCGGGAAAGGCTGCCTTGGACTTAAAAAATGCGGTATTTGTGAACTTGATTGTTAGAATGAAAATTATCATTATGGGACAATGAAAATCAATTGCTGACGAATATATGTATAGATCTTTCAAGCATCGACATATATCATGAAATAACTCCTTTCTTTTTCCTTTTCTTTATTCCTAACATATTCATTAAGTGATTAAAAAGCAACAAGGAAATGTTTTTGCATGTACATATGCAAAATTCAGTGGCTGACCTACATAAATCTACACACTAAATACACAAATCTGTCCATTTTTGAGTGATTGTTTATTACAGACTCCAGGAAATACTTGTTTCTTGTCCGTCTTTTGCAACATCCTTTACGGAAAAGCTGTTAAAATATTTATTGAAAAAATTCTGCAACTTCGGTCATTAGCGGCGAATTCAGTCTTGACAGGGAGACATGGGGCGAAACCACAGGCAAGACCATACAGCTCTATAAATAGGTTAAAATGAGTTGACGATTAGGACAAATGTGTTAGATCTCAAAGATTGTAGAGAGCTGTAGATGAATGTGGCAAGGAAAGGTAAAGAGGGACTGACACAAAGTTAGCTTTTCATCCTTTCAGCTCGGCTCTTAAACTTTAGGATGTGGACTGAGGAAGTGGATGAAGGAGAAAAGGAAAAGAAAAAAGGAATAGTAACGACCATGCAAATTTAGTTGTGGCGAGAGCTGAGGTCAAAAGTACTAATCCCGTACCTTGGGCCTTGTCTCTGTCTCCCAAGCCCCTCACCCCATGACAACGAGCAAGAGATTAGGGGGGGAGCGCTAATATAGTTGGTCTTATGGCGTCGATCTCGGTCTCTGTCTCGGTTCAACTCCGACAAGAAAATAAACAATTTCTTTGGATGATCAAAAGTTTATGTACAGTTGAATATCAACCTCATCACAAATTCCACTTTTAGCCGAGTCATATGAGCAGTAAAATTGACTGCTGCTGACGCCATTAAGACAAACATTAATTAAATTGTGTAACCCCCTTTTAGCCATTCGTCTCATGTGTTTACGTAAAGTAAACGTGACCAATTATGTTCCCCATTTATGGTGCTGTCCTATTCCTGGCTATTTTCACTAACATCTGATGTTTTTTATTGCAACAGTAGTGTTTATTAGCCGGGTATATTCATCTACAGAGCCTCAAGTTTGATCACTTTGTATTATTCTTCCTCCAGTAACCACAAAAATAGGCATTCGTGATCTTTTCCGAGAAACTGCATCCTATTAAATAGAATTAAATACATTCATTTACTCTTCTGGCCTTTGCCTTTTATCATTGTTTGATGTGTGACGATCCGTTCAATTTGACGTAAAATTAGAATATTGTCATCTAATTATCCAGTATTTAAGTTCTGAAAAAATATGGGGAGTATCTGAGATCGTGAGATTTACAGTCAGCGAGATCCAAAAATGTAGCAATGAATGACAGTATATGATATAACAATAACAATTACACAGTCAGTACTACAACTGTAGATAAAGTGATATATTGCTTTCTATCCATTATCCTACAGAAATGTTTTATAATTACAACCCAAAAGGCGATTGGCAAGATCTGACCATGACAACTTGCTGAAGATTGGTAATTATTTAGCATGGTTTTTCATATTTAACTGCTTAGGGCTCCTCGTGAACAAGTTACTTTTAGTAAATTACAACAAAATGGTGGCCTATTCTCTAAGGTTCCACCCTAGAAAATGGTTTCTTCCTATCTCATGAAAAATACTGAAACGTGCACAATTTATGCCGACCCAACAGAATGAATGCAAAAGCCATGCCTTACATTACTAAAATATCAACGAGTCAAAAGTATGTGAAAGTTATCGTCTATGTAATGCTACAGAAAAGGGGTACATTAAGCATTTAAGGGAAATCATTTAGTCTTTATATGCATACTATTTAATGTTTTGTTTGACAGGTTGAGTATTAGATAATTTACAAAATGTTTTCAACCACTTTTTGCCCTTTTAATCTCATCAGATTGTAAGCCATTTATATTTCCTTGTTTTCACTGACGAATTTAAGTTTTTCATAGTCCAGCTATGACGTTAATTTAACATTGCAAACGGATGTGAGGCTTAGCTTCCCTTAATTAAAAATGTTATTCCGTTCCTGATTCAACTGCATGAAGCCCACAGCATAGTTTGCTGCTTGCTTCATTAGTGCCAGGAACTTAATATAAAACTTTTACATTTCATTTTATTCTGGTACCAATGGTAATCAAAGAAAAGGTAAGAAAAAGGTCCCTCTTTATTAAGAACCTGTACAGACTCCTCCAAATTCGACTATCCTTATAGATCATACTTTGGTACGACAAGTCTTCATAAAGGGACATTATTTATAATTATTATATACACAATCTGAAATAAAAATGGAAAAATTTTCATGTTTTACTCTGCAGGATGTGTTCTCAAAAAAAAAAAGACATGTTGACATTGGCTGTAACATATATACATCATTTTCTCACGTTAAAGTCCCTTGGGGCAGGTGCAAACCAAGCATTCATGTGCATTTCAAAAAGATAACTTAATTTTGCTCTCGTAACATAACGTGCTAGGGTTACAACTTGACTACCCCCGTCCCAAGGGCCTTCAACAGCACCCCCCATTAGCAATCTACCCTAGCCCACTGGTTGGTTGGTTGGTTCCCTAGCCTGTCTTCCAAAGGAAGGACATCGCCTTTCCTGTTTAGGCCTGGAAGGTGGCCAGGAAGTCTGTGACGATCTGCTTCAGCTTGGCATCGCTCTCTGGGGTGATGTGTCCCTCCTTGGCAATGTTGTCAAGGAGTCCCTGGTGGCTGGTCTTCAGCATGGCCATGAACTCCTGCTCGAACTTGGTGATCTTGGAGGGGTCCATCTTGTCCAAGTGGCCACGCACACCGCAGTAGATGACGGCAACCTGTTCCTCAATGGCCATGGGCACTGAAAGGAGTAAATTATGACCGCTTAGATTTATAGATTTTACAAATAAAAGTTTGCATTAAAACTCAGTCAGACATTTAAAGATCTCAAAATAGCAAATTTTGATTCCTTGTTACAAATACACATCTATAGGGTTGACAATTTAGGCACATTCTTACTGGGATAGCAGTAGACTCACATTCAAGGGTAAGTAGCTTATTGGTAACTCATTTCCAATTTGTGTAAAAGGTAATTTTTACCAAGAGTGACACACCCTCCAGAGACTAATCCCAATTCCAGGGTATCATGTGAACCTTAAAATATAACTTAACTTTTCCTACCTTCTATTTATTCCCTAGATGGGGGGGAAGCCCCCTGTACCTCCCATTTAACACCTCATGACAACTTCTAGAAAACAGACTATTAATAAGAACTCTGGCTCTGCGAGTGTGTTGTGGAGAGTGCGCTGTGATCTGCTCTGCAGCAGACCTTTTCATCCTTTATCAGTAATTCAGAGGCTGCTGCAGCTTAAACTTTCTTAACCAATTTCTTATGCTCTATACGATGGCAGTGTCCTTTTCCCTCTATCTCCACACATCACTCTAGGTAACTTGTACTTTTAAAAATAACCTGTCTTTTTTACAAAAATTGCTAATCAAACCCATTCAGGGTAACATTTTCATCATCCCTGCACCAGTACACATGACCGATTTCTTGCTTACCATACTGTCCCTGCTTCAAGAGCTCAGTAAGACGAACACCACGGTTAAGCAGCTGTTGGGTGGAAGCATCCAAGTCAGAACCGAACTGGGCAAAAGCAGCGACCTCACGGTACTGGGCCAATTCCAGCTTCATGGAACCTGCAACCTGTTTTCAGAGGAAAATAACCAAAATCAGAAGACCATAAATGAAAGCAAGTTGGAACTACTTCAATGTACACATCAATGGGTGAATTCTTCCTGAATGCCACATGAAATGTAGAACTGACAAAGAATTAAAAAAAAGTGGCAAGCTATCACTTCGTGCAACTCCAACATCCGCATACCTGCTTCATGGCCTTAGTCTGGGCAGCGGATCCTACACGGGATACAGACAGACCGACGTTGATGGCAGGACGAATACCCTTGTAGAAGAGCTCAGTCTCCAAGAAGATCTGTCCGTCAGTGATGGAAATCACGTTAGTAGGAATGTAGGCAGACACATCACCAGCCTGGGTCTCGATGACGGGCAGGGCAGTGAGAGAGCCACCTCCATTGGTGTCGTTCATCTTGGCAGCACGCTCAAGGAGACGGGAGTGAAGGTAGAACACATCACCAGGGTAGGCCTCACGACCGGGAGGACGACGCAGCAGCAGGGACATCTGACGGTAGGCCACAGCCTGCTTGGACAGATCGTCGTAGATGATCAGGGCGTGCTTGCCATTGTCACGGAAGAATTCTCCCATGGCACAGCCAGAGTAGGGGGCCAAATACTGCAGGGGAGCAGCATCAGAGGCAGTGGCAGACACCACAATGGTGTACTTCATGGCATCTGAAGAATTGGAAAATAATAAGTCAGATATATATATATCAAAATGCAAGATTCAAACTAAGTATGAATATTCCCTCATTACGCAAATATAATTAACAAGCATTACGGTAGATGGATCACTTACCAGCATCAGTGAGCCTCTTCACAATCTGGGCCACAGTGGACCTCTTCTGGCCAATAGCAACGTAGATACAGTACAGTTTCTTCTTTTCCTCAGCAGCATCGTTGAATCGCTTCTGGTTGATGATGGTGTCGATGGCAATGGCAGTCTTGCCAGTCTGACGATCACCAATGATCAACTCTCGCTGGCCACGACCAATAGGCACAAGAGAGTCTACGGCCTTGATGCCAGTCTGCATGGGCTCCCTCACAGAGATACGAGGGATGATACCAGGGGCCTTCACACCCACACGAGCCCTGAGCAAGACGCAACACTGATCAATTAAAGTGATCACTTATAACCAGCAAATAACTAATTAGTGATACTAGTCTGTTCTGCATATTCAACAGAAAATGTTTTCCAATACTTGATAGGAAAACCTAAGCTTTCAATTAATCTAACAGTAATATTAATCAATTGCAACACCCACCTCAGGCCACCAGTGATAGGACCCTTGCCGTCAATGGGGTTACCCAGAGCATCCACAACACGGCCCAGGATGGCCTCACCAACAGGCACGTCCACAATGGCTCCAGTACGCTTCACGATATCACCCTCACGGATAAGCTTGTCATTACCGAACACGACAACACCAACGTTATCGGGCTCCAAGTTGAGGGCCATACCTATGGGCAAAGTAGAGATGTATTAAGTTGTTAAGTCATACCATCGTGTATTTCAAGCACTATGGCAAAAGCAAGACGTGAACCCCTAAAATAACCTTTTGTTCACCCATATACCATTACAAAAAATCCATACAAACCCTTAAGTCCAGAGGAGAACTCCACCATCTCCTCAGCCTGGATGTTCTTCAAGCCATAGACACGGGCAATACCGTCACCAATGCTCAGCACACGTCCTGTCTCTTCCAGGTTGGACTTGGGGGCAGCACCTGAGAATTATTACCAAGATATTTCATTTCTTCATATCCATATTATTGACAAGTATTCTCCCTAACATATGCATGGTCTAGTTAAATTACCCATGGAACACCCAGCATAAAGCGAGAGTTAAGAATTTGATCAATATTCAATAGACTTGCACTGACCCTGCCTTCCATTAATTACAAGGACAATTTCAAAAATACCTTACTAAATCTTCCCCCTCCCCTTTATAAAACTCCTAAACTGAGCTCAATAAAGAACCTACCCAGGATGCGCTCCTCAAGGATGGTGGACACTTCGGCCGAGGACACCACATTGCTGGTGGTGAACTTGCGGGACACAATGGCCGCAGCTGGGAGGACCTTTGCGACCTGGAAAGAAAGAAAGAAAGAATTAGAATATAACGTTATGAAGGTGGCAAAAATATTACCTGAAGACTTTGGATGGCAAGGTAAGGGTTTCTGGCTAAGAACTTCAAAGATTTGGTCAAAGCCACAAATTATGCTAAATAAGCCATTTCTAAATTTAATAGATTAAATAGATTATAAAATGTTGATACAGGACTCCACCCACCCCCTTCAATCCTCTCCTCAGACAGCCCACAGCCAAAAATGACAAACCATCTCCACATCCTAAGGAGGGGGGGAGGGGGGGTTAGTTCTTTAAGCTAAACTACAAAGGAGGTTGGCAAGACCTGCTTTGCTGGAAATATAACAGCCGTGTGCCAATACAGTGCCCCTGCATCATGCCAATGTCACATGCTTCCCGATTGCACTCCAGAGGGAGGCCAACAAAGAAAGACTTATACTGGCAAGTGAAGAACTTAAAAAGACCAAATAACTGTTGAGCGTGAACAAATCTTGCTACAATATACAATGGCCGGCTTCAAACTGCCAAACCTCACAGCTGCAAATGAAAGTGTGAAACGCACAATGCGCGGACAATTCTAAATAAGGCTATAGATCAATCTTAAAACATGTAAATTAAGTATAACAA
>NC_091584.1:19361571-19364071 GCF_042767895.1 Penaeus vannamei | reverse complement strand
TTGACTGAATCATCCAATTATATAAACCTGCACAAGGTGGCAGTAATATTAAGATTAAGATAATGATATGGCTAATGACATAGGTGATGATATGGATAATAATGACAATAATCATGGTAATGATAATAATGATAATAATGATAGCAATAATAATGATACTAATGATAATGGTAATGATAATAATTATAATAAGAAGAGCAATGATAATGATGATAATGATAAACAATAATGACAAATAGTAATGATAATAGATGATAAAAATAAATAATGACAAATAGTAATGATAAGGAATAGTAAAAATTATAATGATAGAAATAATAGCAATAATGATGAAAATGATGATAATGATAATAATAACAATAACAAAGATAATGATGATAGCAATAATGATGATGATATACCAATGATGTTTGTTATAAGCACAATAACATTACTGATAATGTTATTGATTACAAATAATCATAGTAATAATATATGCAGATCAGTGCAGTTCCGGCCTGGCTATCCACGGAGATACAATAATGATAGTAGCAGCAGTAGAAATGGTAGTAGTAGTAGTAGTAGAAGTAGTGGTAATAGTAGTAATAGCAGTAGAAGTGGCGGTAGTAGTAGTTGTAATTAATAAATAATTAATTAATAATAAATTAATAATAATAATTAATAAATTAAAAATAATAAATAAATAGATAAATGAATTAATTAATTAATAATAAATGTAAGTAGTAATGGTAATAGTGATAATAATAATGATAATAGTAACTCAGGAGGTCATTTGTCCCATAATTGAAAGGGTAGCAGAAACAACAATTATGAGAGCGTTAAGGCCGTGTCACACTAGTACTTTTTCCGTCAATTTTTTGACAATTTTATTTAACATAAATACAAACATTCTCGAATATAGCTCTTGATTTGACTATGCTTGGCTGACAAAAGTTGACGGAAAGGTTTTCAGACGGAAACGATCATCATCGTCTGACTGGAAAATCGACAATTCGCTCAAAAATGAAAAAAAAAAAAATCAGATAATAATAAAAAAAAAAATGATGGAAAAATTGCTAGCGTGACAGCACTTTTATGCGAGTCAGGTGATACTTCAGCTGGTCTCACAGACATTTTGATTTGTGATCTTGATGATACACTTAAAATCCTGATGAAAATGTGATCGAAGCGCGCCAAATATATTAATCTTTCGGGCAGTTTTATTCATTCTCCTTCCTACGGTTTTCTAAAATTGTTATTATTAGAATTATTGTTGTTGTTATTATTGTTATTGTAATTATTATTTTTATTATTGTTATAATTATGATGATAATATTTATCATTGTTATTATTACCATTGCTATTAGTACCATTATCATTATCGTTATTATCTTAGTTGTTGTTCTTATTAATATTATCATTATCATTACTGCTATTACCTCCGCCAAAGAGACTATGTTTTGGTCGCGTTTGTTTGTTTGTTGGTTAGCAGGATAACTCAGAAGGTTATGAATAGAGTTATTATTAGAGGTATGCGCTCTCTGACTGCTTCTAGTTATTAATCAATTTGTTATTATTAGTTTTATTAATAATAAATATATTATTATTATTGTCATTATTATTGTCATTATCATTATCATAATTTCCATGATCATTCTTATTGCTATATTAATAATAGTGATTATCATAATAATAATAATGATAATAATAATAATAATGATAATAATAATAATGATAATAATAATAATAGTAATAATAATAATGGTAATTATCATTACCATTATAGTTATTATCACCATTATTGTAATCATTACTGTTATTATTATCGTTATTATTGTCGTTATCAGTATCATTATCAGTAGTATTAGTATCACATTATCATTATTATCATATCACTTTCAATTTTATTATCATTACTGTTATCATTACCATTATTAATGCTATTATTTTTACTGTCATTATTATTATTATTATTATTATTATTATTATTATTATTATTATTATTATTATTATTATTATTATTATTATTATTATCATTATTATTATTATTATTATCATTATTATTATTATTATTATTATTATTATTATTATTATTATTATTATTATTATTATTATTATTATTATTATTATTATTATTATCATTATTATTATTATTATTATTATTATTATTATTATTATTATTATTATCATTATTATTATTATTATTATTATTATTATTATTATCATCATTATTATTATTAGCATTATTATTAGCATTATCATTATCTTTATTATTTTTACAATACCCATTATTATTTGTGTAATCAGTAATAGTAGTAGTATCATCATCATCATCATCATCATCATCATCATCATCATCATCATCATCATCATCATCATCATTATAATTATCGTCATTGTTCATTATCATCATCATCATCATAATCGTCATAGTTCATCATCATCATTATCATCATTATCACCATCATCGTTCTTCATAGTTCGTCATCATTATCATTATCGTCATAGTTCATCATCAGCA
>NC_091584.1:19346571-19354071 GCF_042767895.1 Penaeus vannamei | reverse complement strand
TAAATCCCTGAAGAACATATCCTTCTCTGCTACACACAGACTGGTCCCAAAGATGACATTGCCCACATCATTGTCTCTCGCTCACACACCGGAGACGTGGAAGTGGTGGCTAAGTCAGCATTTGGGGATAAGACAAATATTACCCAGGCTGGTGGGGCAGGTGAGTCATATTACTTTTTTTTCCCGAGCGATTTCTTAAATTCAAATTCCACAAGCATTTACATAAGCTTATGAAAAATAAGCTTAGACAATTGAAGGGAAACTGGGAGGGGAAAGGCAAAGGAAAGAAAAAGGGAATGAGCATTGGAAGGAAAAGGGTAGAGAGGAGCATGAGAAGATGGGGGAAAGGAGAGGGAAAGGGGTAGAAAAGAGGAAGGGGTAAAGGGCATGGGAAATTGGTAGAAAGGAAAGAGGGTAGGGAGAGGAAATGAGAAAAAAGGGAAAGAGAGAGGAAGGAAAAACTTAGGATATGACATCTATCTACATCACATAGCAAAAGACTGAAATTTGTTGTTGTGATGTCCTATCACGTTATCTGGCACCAGCATGTCATTATCCCAGTGGTCATGAGAACATTGTGGATGAAATTAATCACATTGTTTTTTCATGTATTGCTTCAACAACACATTATATTACTTTATCTATTTGTAGTATAAGTGTTAAATTTGGATAAAGAACCTTTTTTCAGCATTTATACTTCAGTTAGATATAAAGGAAAATCATCTGCAGTGTCCTTTCTGATTGCAGTAGACATTGCATAATACTTGGTTATATGCATATACTTCATCAGCTAATTTAAACTGTATATGAAAAAGAACATTACCTAATGATCAAGGGCTTGTGTTTATAGTATTCAGATGAAGAAAATATGACTCATGAATTGTAAAGGAAAGATGAAATAAAAGAAACTGAAGGTTTTAAACAAGTTGAAATTATTTACTTTGAATAATACAGGCTGGCATCACTTGCCTGAGTTTTAAAGAAACAAGAAACAACTTTTAATATTCAGTTTTCACAGATGTTTTTAATGATTTCCTTTTGCCTTTCCTAACCTAAACAGGCTTCAAGACCCTGGCTGTGATCCAGGGAGATGCTGATGCTTATGTCCACTCAACGGCAATCAAGAAATGGGACCTGTGTGCAGGCAATGCCATTCTCAATGCACTTCAGGGAAAAATGACAACATTAGATGGCGCCTCCATAGACTACAGCAGCCGCGAGATGTACAAGAATGAAGGGGGTCTCCTCGCAACACTTTACAATCACGACATGTACTTGGAGAAACTGAAAGTCCTTAAGTCCACCAAAAGTCACTAGGAGGAAGATGGCAGTAGCAGCAACAGCTCAATAGATTATTTTCTATTGTTTTTTTTTATACAAGATTTTTTTCTTTCTTTCTTTTTTTTGTATGCACATAGGAAATGCTTATGAGGTGTATTTTTTAAAAAGAATATTTTAAGGGTTAGATTTAGATCACCCTTGTGTTCATATGGTGCATTCTCATTGTTGTTTCGAAAATCTAGGTTTTCTCTTTTCTTTTATTCTTTCTATTATTCTTTTTCAGAAAGCAGATTGGGAAGTTGTCCCTGTTAGGAGCATATCAGGGTGTCATCAGTCTTTTGTTAATGTTTTCTGTTACAAGAGCAATAGTTATGCACAATGTTATTTATAGCAACTCAAAGTGAAATTATAGATTGGGTGGAGTTTGCAGTTTTTCATTTAATTTTTTCTTTTTCCTTTTCTCACTTTATGCTCCTCATATTTTATAAACGGAGAACTGCATTCTTATAAAACCACGTGCAATTTTTGCCAGGCATAATGTCAAACAATGGAGGCTGGTAGGCATTAGCGAAATACCTCGTGATTTGTTGTAGAATTTTAAGTCTTGGTGTTTGTTGACATTTTATTGTGATTTTGCAGAAATTGTTCTGTGTTATCTGTTTGGTTGATTGAAGAAAGTTAAGACTAGTTTGCTTTTGTTAGTTTTATTCTATGTAGTAAATTAACAGTATTATTTTTTAATTCATATAGTGAAAATTAAGATACTGAATTGGATTTTTGTCCAGGAGTGTAGATTACTGGCATTTGTAAAAGTGAATTCTCCCGATGAATTATTTTAGAAATTTATGTTACAATTATATCAGTCTTACTAATATTTAACAAAAAAAATAGTTTTCATCATTAATGAAGATAGCGATAATTGATGATCATCAACTTTATTGTTATGTACTTATTTATTTATTTATTTTCTTAGCAATGTATTTGTATGCAATAGAGTGATATTAATTCTTGCATCTTTCTTACAATGACTTGTTAAGCATTAGACATAGCTTTTGTCACATAATAGCAGCTTTGTAAATCCTCTTACCTTTGGCAGTTTTAACCCTTTTTGAGATATCCTCATTGTTTATCTTCTATTCTGTGATAATTGTTAATACCCATGGTGGAGAGCATATTCAAACGTGCATTGCCGCAATGTTGGTCATGATAGAAGTTAGTTTACAATTACCCTGGTTAAGTTTCAGCTCAAGGTTGCCGATAACTTATGTTCATACTTTATATGCATTCATCATAACACAATAAGCTTTTCTGTACTTGCTTTGAAGCAGCCTTGTTACCAGTGACCTGCCATCCAAGTGTGAACTGCCCCTTATGCTGCATTGTGAATTTTTCCCATCCCTTTTTGGCCTTTTTATTCAAAGGCAGTCGCCAGTCCGTGAGATTATTAATACGATCTTCCACCCATCCCCGTCCTCCCCTCCCATCTCCCGTCTCCCTCTGTGGATCATGGAACCAGTTTGAAATGTCATCACATCCTCATGTCCCCTGTCTACCACATTCCAAGCATGTTCCGCTAGCCATCATCTTACTAGCTAAGCGAAACCCTAAGCTCATCTAATCATTTGAATTTATGGAAGGCTTGATAGAGAAGCACACAAAGTTGTCGCTGCTCACTGAGATCCTCTTAGGAGAAGTGCAAGATGTCATTGTTTCTTTAATGTCATAAATTTCTGTTCGTGGTATACAGCAGATGGGGGATTTTTTCTTCCCCTTCCATATAATAAAAAAATATATATATTAAGGAGAAAAATCATTGGAATATCAGTCAGTATTTCTTCTCTATTTTAAAGTTTAGATTATTATTAATAAAAAAAGTATATTTTTATCGCTTATTTATTATTAATCATTCCATATGCTGTATGATTATATGGAACATGTTTATACTGTGTCATTCTGTCTATGTATATTGAGTGAAACTTCATGGAAATATATTTTGTAATCTCGTTTCTTTGTATTTCATTTTCGTATTGGGAATTAGGTTTAGAGAAAATTTGTTTGAAGAAAGGTTAAAGCCCTTCAGAGTTTCATGTTACATAAAAGAGTTTCTGGCTACAGTTATGCCGAGGACATGGGGGGCCTGCTAGGAGAACCTGTATGGTTGGTACATGCTTGTGGCGACATACCTTGGTAGTGTAGTTCATAACTCTGGGCTGTCAGACCAAGAAGTCAGTAGACTGGCCTGGTAGTAGGGTTCATGAACTCTCTTGAAAAGAGTCTTTAGAGATACCTTTGCAGAAGGACCAAATAAACTGTTTTCAGGGCTCTGATACTGCCAGTTTTACTATACGGTAGTGAAACCTGGACTGTATCCTGTGCCATAGAATCTTGTCTTGATGCCCTTTGTAATAGGTCCTTGTGCCGGATCATGGGGGTACTGTTGGCGAGATCACATGTCCATCCAACAGTTGCACAGTGAGACTGGCACAGAACCTGTTACTTGCACAATCTGTGATATTCAACTCAGGCTATAGGGGCATCTGGCTTGTTTCCCACAAGATGATCCTGCCCACCTGGTTGTCTCTATGCGAGATAATCTTGGATAGAATAGGCCTGTGGGACGACCTAGGAAGTCGTGGCTTGGGCAGATCAACCAAACCCGTCGTAAAGAGCATGAGATGGGCTGAGTCCCTGCCTGGTGGCTCGCCATGAGAGACCCTCACAGGTGGAAACAAAGGGTGGATGGGGCTATGCACCCCTATCGGTGTTAGCTCCCATTGATAAAGATATACATACATACACATATATGCAAACACACACACACACACACACACACACACACACACACATATATATATATATATATATATATATATATATATATATATATATATATATATATATATAATCCCTTTACCTAAACCCACCATAACCCATTCACTCATCAACTCCCTTACCCATCATTAACCTTTCAATACTACTCTAGATAGTTGATGCATAACAACTATCACCTGTCACCACCCTTTACTGTACCTTCCTATAGCGCTATATGACCTTAGATGTCTAGCACATTTATTATTATTGTTATTATTTTGTGTGTGTGTGTGTGTGTGTGTGTGTGTGTGTGTGTGTGTGTGTGTGTGTGTGTGTGTATGCATGCACATATTTATATACATTCATATACAAATATATATATATATATATTATATATATTATATATTATACACATACATATATATATATATATGTATATATATATATATATATATATATATATATATATATATATATATATATATATATATATTATATATATTATATATTATATATATATATATATATATATATATATATATATATATATATATATATATATATATATATATATATATATATATATATATATATATATATATATATACATAATACACACACACACCTGACAACGAGATGTCTGTCGGTCCCTTTGACTCGGGAGCTGATACGGGCAGTGAGAACCGCCTCT
The DNA here is from genome assembly GCF_042767895.1 of Penaeus vannamei. Classification (NCBI taxonomy): domain Eukaryota; kingdom Metazoa; phylum Arthropoda; class Malacostraca; order Decapoda; family Penaeidae; genus Penaeus; species Penaeus vannamei. Next base: position 19,349,288 of record NC_091584.1, on the reverse strand, counting down.
GTAAGGTCCCACTGACTGGAGATTACCGACTCCCGACGCCAGTGCTCCAACCTGCATATTTAAACATGCTACAGCAATACAGGCAATGTGACCCAGGAGATCCTCTTCATCCTTGTTAGCTCTCCACAGTTGCTGATTTTACCGAGTCCGTTTAAAAACGTCCTTAGTACGTTCAGTGACCGCTCCAGGGTGGTTTATTTGAATGTGAATATGGCACCGCCGAGAACAGTGACAAGGACTCACGTCGATCGGTTTAGCTGGCTGAGGAAGTCGAAAGCCATAACCCAAAAATGACCTTTGGCCTGGCTACCAAGCTCTGAGAAAGCTGCACTCATCGCCTTCCTCACAGACGATTGCAGTTCGCTCAGTAGATGGTCAGATCTACTCAGATTACGTTGAGATGATAACGCAATGGGCTAAGTATTCTGAACAGCTGTCTCAGTCCCCGACAGTTAGTATGGACGCGAGTGGTGGTATGATCCTGGTGTCGGATCCGCACAATTAGTGAGGAACCGTGACAGTAGTAGTAGAGGCGATCTCCAATCTAAGTGGCAATTTAACGGGCATTTGCGACAACCTAGCCGAACTGTTAAAGGCTGGTGGTGAACCTATGGCTTGATTGCATGCTGCCCTGTCTGCCACCGAACAGGTACCTCTCCTGCTGAGGGGCATCGTCATTTCGCTGTGAAAGGGGAAATTGGCCCGAGGTACCGAGACACTGTTCGGCATAGCAGGAAAAACACAAGCTCCCATCCTCCTGAAACGTATCAGAGACCTACTGAGTAGAGAGAGAGAGAGAGAGAGAGAGAGAGAGAGAGAGAGAGAGAGAGAGAGAGAGAGAGAGAGAGAGAGAGAGAGAGAGAGAGAGAGAGAGAGAGAGGGGGGGGGGGGAGGGGGGGCTGGAGAGACGAAGAAAGGAAAATCAATGAGCCATGAATTTATTACCTTAAAATTACATAGGCAATAACCGATACATTCTTAATAAACGATTATGACACACATAAACTATAGAAATGCATTGTTGCGAGAGTACTTTCCTCCATATATTAAATGCTTTACTTTATCACAATGACGTACTTTATATATGACTAACTGCAATCTTATCTAGTATTTGTTGATTACAAAACTATAGCTACCGCGTTTGATTATGGCGTCACACGGAGTGCTATGTTTATCCCTTATATCCCTCATGGTCTATAAAAGTACTTATAATAGACCTTGATATCAATTGCCCAGTTATATGTGCTATTATCCTTAGGGCCAAAGGTCGTATAAGTGAGAGTTTAATGGATTGTTGTTCATATCATCAGGACCTTTTAACATGTCAGTATAATTCAATTTCCATTCTTCTTGCTGCACCAATCTCTCTGGAGGTTTTCAGGTTATGGAGAGAACAAATTTCGTTTTGCGATTATGTATTATTATCATTGTTATTATCATTATTATTATTAATGAACAGATATTATTATTGAGTTGTTATCATTATTATTAAATTGGTACCATTTGTATTGAATTATCATTATTATTGAATCATTATTATTATTGAATTATTATTATTATTATTACTGAATTACTATTATTATTATTATTATTATTATTATTATTATTATTATTATTATTATTATTATTACTGAATTATTATTATTATTATTATTATTATTATTATTATTATTATTATTATTATTATTATCATTATTACTGAATTATTATTATTTCTATTATTTTTATTATTATTATTACTGAATTATTATTATTATTATGAAAACATTTTTATCATTATTATTAAATTATTGCTATTATTATTATTATTAAATTATTGTTATCATTATTATTAAATTATTGTTATTATTATTATTGAATTAATATTATTTTTATTATTAAATTATTATTATTATTATTATTATTGAATAATAATTTTTATTATTATTGAATTATTATTGTTATTATTATTGAATCATTATTATACATTTATTATAAAATTATTATTATTATTATTGAATTATTATTATCATTATTAAATTATTATTATCATTATTAAATTATTATTATTATTATCATTATTATTATTATTATTGTATTATTATTATTATTATTATTGAATTATTATTATTATCATCATTATTATTATCATCATTGAATTATTATAATTACTATTATTGAATAATTATTGGTGTATTTTTAGTATTATTATTGTTATTATTATTATTTTTTCAGAGATTATAAGTGTTTTCCTTATTGTGGTGTCTCGGTATAGCCTAGTCATTATACGGGGTGACCTATAGTATATAACAAAGACGAAGTAAACACTCATAACCATCATATCGCTTATCAATTACTTCCTGATTTTATACCAACAGGTTTGATTTCCCCTCCAAATCGAAATGATTTTCTTTTTTTTCGACTTTGCTTCTTCCTGCACCAAGGCTTAAGGACTAGAGTACAGGTCTCGTCACTTCGGAGTTCTGCGCAGCTTTGGGGGATAAGGCCTATGACGTCACTAGGAGTAGACTGGGTGGGAAGATAATAGAAAACGGTAGCAAATGGGCAGATACTTAATTAATTTTAGATGCCGGCACGTTGAACAGTTTGGATATTGGACAGATTTTACAGGCGATGGTTATCAGCGATTGTTTGTAGGTCTATATCACATGTTTTATGTGACGAGACCTGTAATTTTATAAGCCTTGGTTCAAATGAGGTCAGCAGTGCTAGCAATA
>NC_091584.1:19331571-19336571 GCF_042767895.1 Penaeus vannamei | reverse complement strand
TATTGACATTAATGAAATCATGCGTGACTTGTCAGCTATGGTCACGGCACAAGGAGAAGTTATTGGTAAGTTACTTGGTGACTGTAGAAGCACACCAGGGTTTGTAAATGGCAGAGATGAGATTGCATAAACACCATCCAACTTTTTTTTATTTCTATTAACTCAACAAAGAGCAAATAGAAGAGATGAATGATTGGCTTGCTACACTCAGTTGGCTATTTGTAAGGTTGATCAATGTTAGTTTGGTGTTATTTATCTGTGTTTCCCTGGTCTTTATTTGCAAAATGGTGAAAAAATAAGGATGTTCACTTAACTTTGGAAGGCTATAGCTCTGCAGGCAGATGTGAAGTGCATGGATCTCCTGTACTATCAAGTGTGCCTTGACAGTCTAAATCACTATTTCCCTTGCTTTATCCATTGTCAGTCCATGTGCAATTCTAAATACCGTGGACAGAGTCGGCTTATTCTCATAAATTCTACCCATTCCAGACTCAATTGAGGATAATGTAGAGACTGCACATGGAAATGTGGAAGAGGGACGAGAGCAGTTGCTGAAGGCTTCCACCTACCAGGTTAGTGTCCTTGGGAGATATATAGCATATTTATAGCTTTTCCTCAGAAGGTCAAAGGCTTTTGACATTGGTAAACATTGCCGGAGTTGGGTGATTGTGGCTGATTATTGATTGGGCATGGGGTACTGGCAGTATGTGTGGGTGTGTCTGGGTCAGTGTAAAATGAAATAAAGTTTATCTCATTCTTATTTTCCACTAGCTTATCATACATGATTTTTATTTTGATAATCCAGGTTATTATACTGATAATGCTCCAGAGAAGTATAAGATTTTGATATAAATTAAACATTGCTGTAGTATTTCATTTGATATACCTGGATTGTACTATGGGTGAAAGGAGAGATGAAAGGGAAGGTAGAGTTTATCATGATTTGATTCTGCACAATCCTCTCCATGGAATTAAGGGTGTGAGATACCGCTAACAGCCCATTCATATTTTCCAGAGCAAGTACCGTCGACGTGTCTGCATCCTCATCCTCATCCTGATCATCATCCTGGCAATTGTTGGCATCATAATCGGCATCCACTATGCGTCCAATAATTAGCAGTTGACTGGGTGCTAGAGTGACTTTTATATTAGTTTGTCACAAATTCAACAGGTCAATGGAGTCTCTGTTGATCAAGATACATTCCATTTGCAGATACAAGTAGATTTATTTGTAATATATGTATGTATTTTTTTTCTTTTTTTTTTCATATATATGTACATCCCAAAGATGCTATCTATAGAGTTCTAGTCACAATCTTAGACAAACTTCAGTACTGAAACAAATTCTTTAATCTTAATTTTCATAAATTCAGCTAATATTGTGTAATGGATTATGAGCATTGTTATAAATAGCTTATGATTATATTTGGAACCCAAAGCTCTGTAAAACCCTACCTAGCTTTTTCTTCTGTGGGGACAGAATTAGGATATAGTGCAAATTGTCAAAACTGGCATGAATGAGAATGCATATCCTCATGTATTTAGGAGTTCTGTTTATAATTTTCTGTGGTATGTTGTTATATTCATTTATAAAGGGAGGGTGTATTAGAATCCATGAAAAGTGCATCTGTGTATTTGAACTTCCACACTCAAATGTATATCTTGTCTCTGTTGGAATCTTTTGATTTTCATCTCTCTCTCTCTTTATCCGTGTTTATATGTGTGTAAATGCAGGCATGAGTGTGTGTGTGTGTGTCTGTTTGCATATGCATGTTCATGTTCTTATTTGGATGTCTTTCTTTTCATTATTATTATTATCTTTTTTAATTGATTATTTTTTAAACATTGAATATTGTTCTATTTTGTCAAATCCCAGATTTTCAGAGGTCCTTCTGGTCCCAGTATTAGGTACTGCTTGTTTTTAGCCCTTAGTATTAAAGTATAAGTTGACAGGATTAACAGTTTCACTGCCGTTTCTTCTGCTGTATGTGTATGAGCTGTGAGAAGGTGAGGTTGATTAAACTTAAGACATCTTTAGAACTTTTTTGTGGCTTGAGAATAGAAAAAGTAATTGAAGCTATCATTGTTATTTCTCTCATTATTATTATCATTATTATTAATTGTATTTTTTTGTTTAGTTCATTTAGGTATGGAAGTTTTTTGGTGCTTTTTATAATGATTTTTGAAAAATCCTAAGGGTATGATAGGTCCATTACTTTTTTTTTCTCTTTTTTCATGATGTAAAAGTGGTGCACATTAATAGCCACTTTTTCCTTATTATATTAATTTTTGCACATTTATATAACACTAGATTAAGACACATTTAGAGCTATTTCAATGTGAATTAGAGCACACATGGGCATGATACCAACAACAGCTATAATGTTTATAAAAGTTTGTATTGTACAAATGTGATTTTGTTTAATACTTTAAACATCAGATTATTATTTTTTCTTTTTTTTCTATTTTTTTACCTTTACTTTTGTTGAATTTTAATTTCCTTTTTATTTGTATGACTCTACTTTTATTTTTGAATTCTGCTTAAAATGGGCCAGATGTCCCCACAGCAAACGCTGCTACATATTGTGATAAATAATGATAATGAACGCAAAGGCCAGTTTTTGTTATGAATTGGGTCCCTGTACAGTTCCATGTGGAGAGTGAAAGATCTTATATTTTCTTCATTTGTTTATAGCAGAGGGTTGATAATGTTCAACTGTTTGTGTTGTTGTCGATAAGATTATTATTGTTTATATATTATTATTATTGTTATTGTTATTAGGATTATTATTATTACTATTATTATTATTATTGTTGTTATTATTATTATTATTATTATTATTATTATTATTATTATTATTATTATTATTATTATTATTATTATTATTATTATTATTATTATTATCATTATTATTATTAAAACTTTTTTTTTTTCATGAGATCTTTTTGATGTTATTTTCTCCAGTACCATTCGGAAACATATACAAACACAACAACTTACATTGGATTTTTTCTTTTGCACATTTTAAAGATTTTTTTCTGAGATTTCGTAAAGATAATGGAAGAACATAAAACAATTTTGAAAATACAATGAGTGCTGGTGCTGCCATTTGTAATTGTTCTTCATGTGATGTAATATCTTTATATTTTGTGATTTAATGTTGTTCTCACCATATTTTCTCACAGATGAATTTTTGATGGCAGGGACTCCTGTTGAGAAAGTAGAGTTCTTAGTTACTTGTAATTGCTAAAAGGAACATTTTTTTGAAACGTTTGAATACCTGAAAACACACAAATGCAACACAAGGATACATGGATAACACACTAACATGCACAATGCAAATATGAACAGGCAATTAAATATGCACACAATTATGTGGAAGTGCATACATACTCGCAGTGATGCATACACACTGACGAACAAACACAGATTAATTACTAGTAGACCAACTTATCAGCGTCATTATTGATTTTATGGAAGAGAATTCCATAGTGCTAGTATATCCTGAGACACTGCCATGGTAATTACATATTGTTCTATATTTGTTCATAGAGGAAGGTGCTCTTGTCTGCTTCTCTGATAATGCATGCTTAACTGATCTTAGTATGATATTGTTTCGTGTTTTTTTATGTATTATTATTATATTAAGTAGCAGATTCTTTTCCTTTTTTTTTCTAAAGATAGTTGCATATTTATATTTTTGTGCATTTGTGTTTTCTGTGGATGTGAAAGTGTATATGTATTTACAAATATTCATATTTCCAAGGATGGGTTAGAAATATTGTATACTGTAGGTTAAACCCTTTGACCAAAGTGCACTAAAGGCAAGTGTATTCACAATTGTGCTTTTTTGTTTTGGGCTTCAGATAGATTATAGTTGTAATTAGATGCAAAAGAGGAATAGTAAACAAAATATAGTTTAGTGTGTAATAGGCATTGTATATTTCTGTTATCAGGTTGAGATCTGAATATCTGTAGTTTTGAGGGAATGCAGGGCCTTCCTTTAAATTTTGGAATGCCAATTATGGGAGCATTCATTATGTTATAAGAGAATCAAGTAAGAAATATTACTAGGAGAGTTGTTTTCATATATATTTTTTTTTCAGTGCACTCTGAAGTTACCAAAGACATTAGACTAGCATGAGGGATTGAAGAGAGTTGTGCAGTGTATTTGTTGTTGTCTTAATATCAGTGAATGTGATCTAGTGTTGGGTCGTCTGCAGTTTGACAGTTCTAGTATTTATGTTGCTAGTGTTTAAGTACAAGAGATATATTTGATTAGAGCTCTAGGTGAATATTAGATGATGATCACTTAGAGAAGAGCAGGAATATGTTCTATGAAAGAGGGGGCATACCTCTTTGTTTCAGTGCATGTTTGTCTATATCTGATTCCATAATTGATCATAGAATGTGTTTATTTTACATGAAGAAGGAGATTAAGTCATTGGATCCAAGTGTCTCTTTGGGTGGTTTTGTCACTGTTTTCATGCTGATAATTTTGATGTTGAATGTGATTATTTTTATTCATGATTATTATAAGGATAAGATAATTATTTGGCGTTACTTTGATTACAAATATTTTTGACACATTTTTGCATCCACACTTTTGATACTGTACAATAATCCAAACAAAAAATTGGTAATTTTATTCCTCCCAAATACAGTTTATCTTTATGTTAGTTAAGGAGGAATGTCTCCTTTAAAATGCCCAGAAACAGACCAACAGTGGATTCACATGTAGCCTGCCACCATGTTGTTCTTAACCTGTTGACACTAAGAGGCCACGTGAAATTGTCATGTTCTTTGTGATTTTAGATGATAAATATTGTATACATATGGCTCCACAAGTGCTTAGTCACCAAGGAGTCAGCAACTACCTGATCTCACCTGTTTACCCAATTTGTTGAATTTTTGGAAGGAAAAGTTTATAGCTTTGTGATTAAGAATTGTTACAAATGTAATGATGAAAATATCAATGATAGTAATGATTAATATTAAA
>NC_091584.1:19319071-19324071 GCF_042767895.1 Penaeus vannamei | reverse complement strand
AACAGCAAATATGCTACTACGGATAAGCAGCCAGCCCTGATTACTATTCCTACCTAACTCAACTATTTACCCTTCTCCTTGATTTTCGAAAAGGCTCGTTCTAAAATGTTTACTGCTTGTAGTATTTTGATACTACAACATTAAAAATGTCAATAACAAAAATTTCGTTATGAATAGCATTAAACAGGGCTGGCCGCTTTTCCGCAGCAGTATTTTTGCCATTTGATAAAACTCAGATTATAAAGAAAACGAGTGTAGATAATAAAACTGAACCATACTCTATTATAAATGGATGATTATTAGATTGCAGTAACGGTGCGTAGGGTCAGATTCTGATGATTATAGGACTCCTATGTTACTTTCTTGCACTGCATAAACCAATATACAATATATGCACTATGAAGCCAATAATGTAACAATACTCAGCAACATAAAATGCACCTGCGCATTTTTATAGAAACTGTATTAGATGTATAAGAAAATGGGACATTAATCCTGTAAACTTGACTTATCTAAAAGTGAGTGTGTTGCAGGGCTGAAGGTTTAAAGTCACTCTATGGGTCTGTGGCTCTGCCTTTGTTGATGGCCAGCTGGAAGACCCAGCTGAAGTGACATCGGATAAAATTTCCGCCGTGATAATGTTCAGTCTGTCCCTTCATATTAATTCATAACCATGATAGTTTCAGCAATTTTCATGTCTAATTTACTTGAACATGAAAAAATAAAAATGTTTTAAATACTTTTCATTTGCATCAAACCATCTCTGGTCAGGAAAAATAACAAAAATACAACATACCGGAAACATCCGTTGGTCGTCTTTTGTTACCGTTTAGCTGATGAATTTCCGTAGATTTCCAGCCTGATTAGAACCAAATATTTTCCCGATAATTTCAGGGAATGGGGAAATCAGATCACGTAGAGTCTGATAATACTTGCGTCTTTGTCGGCTTAGCACTTGTGGAGCCACATGTGCGCAACCTGTATCCGTGGCTAATGACCTAAAAATGTACCCTAGTGCACTGCAACTCCTACAGGTTGAAAAGACTTAAAAGTGTATAATCTTTTACTAAAAGAAAGAAAAAGAGATATTGACCGTAATGGATAGAACAAGGTTTCGTCCTTTTATGATTTCGTTAAATAATAACGATAGAACAAATTGAAGAAATGAAATAAGTAGGAATGATAGTATATAGAGTAAGCAGTAATTGTAAAGTAAATGACCATAATTGATCAAAGAGAGTAAATAATAATAAAAGCAAAGAGAATCAATTAATTATAGTAAAACATTTTATATTGCCGTTAAATAATTTGATTTGTCTTTTGAAGGTTGGCCTTAAAAAATACTTTTTGTCCCTTTATCTAACTTGCAAAACACACTTCCATCCACAGCATTAAGCAATAAAAAATAAATTAGAACATACAGAGCCGTAGACATCTTAAAACACAAATATAAACCTCACTATAATGCCATTCGCTAAATAATTTCCTACAAACCATCACGCCTCAAGAAAAAAAAAAAAAAAAAAAAAAAAAAAAAAAAAAAAAAAAAAAACATATACAACCTCAAATCAACCCAACTTTACACTAACAACCCAAACCACGTTCTGCAACAAACCTGCAACAGACGCAACCCTCATCTTACCTGCGTGCACCAGTGATGCTTGGTGGGCAAAGGCACAGGGTTGTCGATGTCCATTTTCACCATCCACAGGGAGGTGAAGGCACAGTCGTCGGCAATTTGCACGTTGATCTGCAATAGTTTGTGTTCGTTATTGCTGTTGTTCTTGTTACTGTTGTTTGTTTGTTTGTTGTTGTTTTATATTATTATTATTATTATCATTATTATATTATTCAATTATTATCATTATTATATTATTTAATTATTATCATTATTATATTATTTGATTATTATCATTATTAGTATTAGTATTATTAGTATTAATAATTATGATTACTCTTTGTGTTATTTTCATTATTAATATAATTTATTATTTCTATAACCACCATTGCTATTGTTATTGATGGTCTCTTTGAATATCTTTTTATTATTCTCTCTCCCTATATTTACAAAAACACAAACATTAATTATATAATTCCTAAAAAAAATCAATTGTCACAACGAGATAACACCAAAAGCAAGAAAACAATAGGATCAGAATGCCCAAATAAAACGAAAGCGAGCGTTGATCTCATACCGTAAAAGGATGCGATGCTTGGAATGGCGGGAAATCGTCGCCTTCGAGGATGATTCGATTCTGTTCGTGAGCCTCGCCCAACACCACGCGCCTTTTGTCGTTTATGAAGACGCGTTGGTGGTGGGTTTCATGAAATGGGGAAAGCTGTTATATGGATAGGGTATTTGTACGCTTTATCTTTTTTGCATTTGATAGGTATTGCGTACACAGGAGATCGCACGCATATATTTACAAATATAGACATGGTCAAACGACAAGCATACCAAGTCTCTGTCTGTCTGTTTGTCTGTCTCTGTCTGTCTGTCTGTCTCTCTCTTTCTCTCTCTCTCTCTCTCTCTCTCTCTCTCTCTCTCTCTCTCTCTCTCTCTCTCTCTCTCTCTCTCTCTCTCTCTCTCTCTCTCTCTCTCTCTCTCTCACGCACAAAAGACGTAGATTATAACACGACTTACTTTTCGTCGAAGTCCACACCGAGGGAATAGATGACGTCACCATCCCGCAAAACTTCTACCTGGAAACTAACGTATTTTTTTTATTTTTAGATTTTGTGTTTTAAGTTTTAATTTCATATTTTTTTTTCAAATATGTAGATGAGATTTTTCGGTTCGGTTCTTAGGTTTGATTCTTTTGTGTTTGATTTTCTGGTATGAAGAAATATAATGAGTAAAAACCAAAAACCAAAAAAAAAAGACTAAGAAATAAAAAGGAAAAAAATCAGAAAGGCAGAAGAAAGTGATAATTTAAGAAATATAAAAAAGACCAAAAGAGGATGAAAGACCTAGAACAATCGAAAAATGCATCTCAATCCTGAACGTATTAGGAAATTAGAGAAATAAAAAAAGATAAAAGGACTAAGAAGAAAAGAATACTAATGCAACTCCTCAATCTTGAACGTATGAGACAGAAAAAAGGCAAGAAAAAAATACTTTCTCTAGCAAGTCTTCCACACTGAACGTATTAAAGATATAAAAAACGAAAAAGAATAAGGCGAAAAAAACATATTTATACTCGTGCAACGCCTCCATACAATATAGAAGAGAAGAAAAGCTAAAAGAACAACAGGGAAAAAAATGTCCAGCAACTCCTCAGTCCTGAAAGTATATAAACAACAGAAAACCATCCTCCCCTCAATTAAAGTAAGAAATAAACTAACAAACATTAATAGGAACTTACTCCTCCAGCTCGTCCATAGAGAGCGTAGCCTCGACGTGGAAATAGGGGAAAAGGGGTGCCAGAAACTCCGTGTCGTAAGGCAGCGACTGGGCCAACTTCTCGTCCACGAGGCGGTTGAGGTAAGCCTTCTGGCCTTGGACTTGACTCGTGTACAGAGACCAGATCATGGGAATGGCCATTCTGGAATGGGAATAGGCAACGGTTGGTATCGGGAATGGATGGGATAGAGAATTCGCTCCCTACTCCCTTACCCATCACCCACTCCCTTCCCCAATTCCCCACCTACCCCTCTCTCTCCCATCACCCCCTCCCCTCCTTCCTTCCTTCCTTCCCCACTCCCTCCCCCCATTTCTGTCCCCAACTCCCAATTTTACCCTCCCTCTCCCATCATTCCCTTCCCCCTTTCCTTCCTTCCTACCCCCTCCCTCCCCCTTTTCCCTCTCCCAACTCCCCATCTACCTTTCCCTTTCCCATCTCCCCCCTTCCTTCCTATCCCCTCCCTCCCCCAACTCCCCACATTACCACTCCCTCTCCCATCACCCCCTCCCCCCTTCCTTCCTACTCTACTCCCTCCCTCCTTTTCCCCTCCCCAACTCCCCACCTTCCTACCCCCCTTTACCCTCCCCCAACTTCCCACCCTACCCCACTCCCTCCCTCTTTTCCCTCCCCCAAATCCCTACCCTACCACTCCTTTTCCCATCACCCCCTCCCCACCTTCCTTCCTACCCCACTCCCTTCCCATTTTTCCCTCCCCGAACTCCCCACCTTACCCTCCCTCTCCCATCACCCCCTCCCCCCTTCCTTCCTTCCTACCCCACTCCTTTCCCCTTTTTCCCTCCCCCAACTCCTCACCTTACCCTCCCTTTCCCATCATCCCTCCTTCCTACCCCACTCTCTCCCACAACTTCCCACCTTACCCTTCCCTTTCCCATCACCCCCTTCCTTCCTTCCTACCCCACTCTCTCCCCCTTTCCCCCTTCCCCAACTCCCCACCTTACCCCTCCTTCTCCCATCACCACCTTCCTATCCCACTCCCTCCCCTCTTTCCCCTCCCCCAACTCCCCACCTTACCCTCCCTCTCCCATCACCCCCTTCCTTCCTTCCTACCCTACTCCCTCCCCTCTTTCCCCCTTCCCCAACACCCCATCTTACCCTCCCCTTTCCCATCACCCCCTCACCCCTTCCTTCCTTCCTTCCTTCCTACCCCACTCCCTCCCCCCTTTCCCTCTTCCCCAACACCCCACCTTACCCTTCCCGTTCCCATCACCCCCTTTCTTCCTTCCTACCCCACTCCCTCCCCCTTTCCCCCTTCCCCAACACCCCACCTTACCCTTCCTCCCTTCCCCCCTCCCTCCCCTCCTTACTTGCTCACGAGGAGGAGTTCTTCCAGCTGGAGTGTGTCGCTCTGGGTGAGTTTGGTCATGGTGGAGTAGTTCTCGTACCAGAGGTCCCGCTTGGCGCTGAGGCCCGTGAAACTATCCTTCATGCTGGAGATCAGGGACTCGATGCTGCTCGCCACGCCGTCGGTCTGGGGGGGGAGGGAGGGAGGGGAGGGGTTAGAGGGTTGAAGGAAGGGTGGCGGGTATTTAAGTATATATACATATATATATATATATATATATATATATATATATA
>NC_091584.1:19315709-19318571 GCF_042767895.1 Penaeus vannamei | reverse complement strand
CATTTTTTCCCCCTCCTTAATTTTTGTATATTGTTCCCTTGATTCAATGAAAATTTTGTGATTACCAAATTAAAAGGGGACTGATCAACTGATTTAGTAGAGATGTTTTAGTGTCTAGAGAAACATGTGTACAGTGCTTTTTTTTCCAGTTCTAGGTAAATGCCTCCTATGGTGGGAGGAGCTGCCCACTTGCTGTGTGTATAGATGTGTATGTACATATATATTCTTCACTAAAAAACAGTTCTTTAAAATCTAAAGAGTATGTGAGAATTGCATACAAATGATAGTCTAGATTTTGATGAATATCTTAAAATGATAACTCATAAAAAAAAAATAATAATAAAATAAAATAAATAAATAAATAAATAAATAAATAAATAAATAAATAAATAAATAAATAAAAATAAATAAAAAATAAAACCATAACAGAATTTTAAAAATCCAAATCATTCAATAAAATGCAATAACATCGAAAATACTTACAATCTTTCCTCCTTATCGGCAGCATCAACGAGCCGCTAGAGCTTTTTCAGACTGACCCTAGCACCTGTCGGGGCCATTCAGGGACATCTCTGCTCCCCCCGAACTGCCGCTATTTCAGACAAGCACAACCATGAGGAGAACCCCACCTATGATGCTGACACCGAGCTTGTTGATGCGCACGGATGCCCGAGGTTCATGATGGCAGCTATGCGATCGACAGCTTAGACCTGATGATAGTGGGACTTGAAACATCATCCACTTTAAGATTGTCTAGCTCTAGCATTGCACTCCGATATCTTTTCTTTCTTTTTCTGAAGGGATTAGGAGGAGGTGATAGAGGGGTGGGAGCTGTAATAGACTAAATGAGAAAATATCAAAATAAAAATATGGTTTTCGAATATCTGAATCAAATCAACACAACAGAGGAAGCCAAAAGACGGACAAAGCAACCCTTTGGCTATGGCTGCCGCACCTTCACTGTGAAACCCAACCAATGGTATAATTTGCTCTGCGTGGCAATGAAACTAAGGGAGAGAGGGACAGGGAGGGGGAGGGAGGGAAAGAGGGAAGGAGGGGGGGAAGAGAAGGGAGGGAGGGAGGGGAGAGGGAGGGGAAGGAGGAAGGGATTAGGGGGTCAAACACCTGTGTATTCACACACCTGTTAATTAGGAGACACATCTGCCTCTCTCTCTCTCTCTCTCACTTGACACGTATTTTTCTCTCTCTCTCTTCTTTCACTCTCTATCCCTATTTTCCTTTCACTTTCACATGCACATTCAAGAATAAAATTTCATTCACGTACACAGCTCAGAATGCTATTTTCAAACCCTTTTATTAAACCCAAACCAGTTTTTTTAAAATTATTCTCTCTCCCGTCTTTTCATTCTCTCATCCTAAAGGAAAATGAGAATTATTCCCCTCTCTTTACCGTCTTTCTCGTATCCGGGGGATGATGTGCTCGATTTTGACGAAGGGAAGGGAAATTACCCCGTAAGAGGTCGTTAATTCACATAAATAAGGATAAAGAATTTACTTGAACTTTACAATAACCTCTTCCGTGGCAGGTGAGCAGTGTTACCACATGTCCTTGCAATGTCCTTGTTGATATTTTATCTAAATTCGCGTCTAATGTCACTCAAGATGTTGAGTACATTTATCAAACTTATAGTAGTGTTTTATTAAAGGTATAGAACCTACTATGCGAAGTCATCTGTATGGTTTTATCTTTATTCAAAAGCAGTATGATCGTGGTTCGGAATTTGGCAACAGTGTCGTTCGTGTAAAACAAGGATGCCTAAAATATTTATCACAATAATCACTGTAATATATTGTATTAATGATTGTGATTGAAAGTTCTTGTGATCAATGTTACTTTTTTACAATTTAAAAAATATCTATGGGCCATTCTTTAACATTACTTATTTATCATCCAGTCTTTACAATCAATACAAGTACTTTTTTGACACGTAAATACTGACCTTTATTTGTTACTACTTATAGTCCACTTTTAGTTGTTCATTGAACTTGAATTACTATTGTTTTATTTATTTATTAGTACTTTGCACAATATAGAACAAACTTCTGTTGTGAATGAGAAAATTATAATGATAATGACAATGATGAGGGTGATAATGATAATGATGATGATAATGATAATGATAATGATGATGATGATGATAATGATGATGAACTATGATGTTGATGATGAAGATCATGATGATGATGAACTATGAAGATAACGATGATGGTGATGACGATGATGATGATGATGATGATGATGATGATGATGATGATAATGATAATGAACTATGATGATGATAATGCTAATGATGATAATGATGCTGATGCTGATGATGAACTATGACGATAATGATAATGATGATGAATTATGATGAACGATGATGGTGACGATAATGATGATGATGATGAACTATGACGATAATAATAATGATGATAATGATGATGATGAACGATGATGTGATGATAATGACACTACTACTATTACTGATTATACAAATAATAATGGGTATTGGAAAAATAATAAAGATATTGATAATGATAATAATAATCACAGTAATAATAATAATAATGATAATAATAATAATAATAATGATAATAATAATAATAATGACAATAATAATAATATTAATCATAACAATAATGATAATAATAATTATTAGAAGAAAACAACAACAACAATAATAATGATAAAAGTAATAATAATAGTACTAATAATAATGATAATAATGATAGTAAAATAATTGCATTAATAATGGTGATGATAACTGTAATGATAATAAAATTGAAAATGATAATATGATAATAATGATAATATGATGCTAATACTACTGATAATGATACTGATAACGGCAATAATAA
>NC_091584.1:19300709-19305709 GCF_042767895.1 Penaeus vannamei | reverse complement strand
AGTTTGCTCACAATTTTCCTTTGTTTTTGTAGTAAGCCATCCCCTCAGCTTTTTCAGTGGAACCACAATCATGACCTGGGTTTTTTTTCTGGCAAAGGTCAACAAAATTAATGAAAGTTACAGCATGTTAAATGATCAGTGACTGTAAATGCTTGGTATAGTATTGACTATAATATACTGTACAGAAGAGTGCAAGTTAAAAAAAAAAAATTATTGATTTTGGGTTTGGGCAGGGAGAAAGAAAAGCCCGGAAATTTTGGTTAAAAAAGAAAAAATACATAAAATCACACAATATTGTTTAAAGCTGTGAGCTGCCGCCCCCAACCCCCCTTTTGGGGTACCGATCAACCCTTAGGGAAGACAATCCTCCACACAATCATGGCAGGGAGCCGGGTAACCCAAAATGGAGTGCCCAATACCTACCGCTACTCTACCCCTTTTTGGGGAAAATTGTTTTCCTGGGAGGTGGGGGGGTTTTAGGGGGCTGTGCTCTGGATTAACAGTATAGTAAGGTGTTCTCATTGTTATAGTATTGTTAGTTTACCCCAAAATTTTCCGGTACTTTTTTTGCCCTCCCCCAAATGTCAGGGGCAAGAGAGTGGGGGGGGTTTGGGGTGCGCTGTATAATCCTACATGTCTACTAGAGTAAGAGAACAATCCATGAATGCCAAAACTATCCTGATCGATTATGCAAAAGTATTGTGAAAAAATTACCGATTGAAATTGCATAAAGTAAAGGCATAATTTCAACAATTGCATCAACCAGTTCAGCAGCTTCTGTTCATTATTCTTGCAAGTGCATGTGTACTTGTGATATAGATTCATAATTTAAATTTTTTTGAGAATTAAAATTTTGGTAGTGCGTTATATAAAATCTAATTAATTTATAGTGTTTTGGTCATTACTAGTTTTAATGTGTAGTGGATTATGAATATTTATCTATGGGCCCTATGATATATCAGGGTCTTTACCCCAGACCCCCATCTAATTGCCATGAACCTAGTCTGAGGGATTTATCAAGATCTCTCAATTTGAGATTAGTCTTTGCCTTAGTTTATGGATTTTCATTTTTATGACCTTGGTGGATAGTTATATAAACTTCAACAAAATATTTCCCAGGTATTTCCCCCCAGGTGCCTGCCCTTACTGTGCTCTGTAACAAATCTTTCCTTTCGTAAGAAGTTTGGGATATAGGTTTTAAAGTTCAGACCAGTTCCTCCTTTTTAAAAAACAGTTATTTATTTTTTTTTTTCATTGTGTTGGGGGCTGGGGGGAAAACCCCAATTTTGGGAAACAAGGCCATTAGGTTAGAAGAGTTTTGTTATTGTTTTTCTTAATTCCCGGAATACCCCCCAAATTGTTGGCTGGGGTGGGGTGGTTCCTTTTTTAAGGGGCATTTTATGCAGTATTTGGACATTTTTTTGTTAACCTTGTTTACCCTGTAAAATTTTTTAACTGTAGGGTAGGTATTTCCCCTTTTATAATGTAAACAGGAACAATAGCAAGGGTTTTTAAGTGCATGGAGATACAGGGAAAGGATGCCCCATCTTAGTGGAAGAAATATTCTATGATATAGTAAGCTGCAGTAACCTGTCACTGTAGATAAATACAACTTGCAGGCACTGTAATCTTTTTAAACCCTTTGCCAAGAACAAAACAGACTGCTTAACTCATTATCATACCCAAAGTAGTTTGTGTTACTACGTTGTCAAAATGATATTTGGATAATTATTATGTGTTACACATTATGCTCTTAAGATATTTCATTAATGTTGTTATACTTAATTTACATGTTTTAAGATTGATCTATAGCCTTATTTAGAATTGTCCGCGTTTGGGCTTTTCAACTTTTTTTCAGCTGTGGGGTTTTGGCAGTTTGAAGCCGGCCATTGATATTGTAGCAAGATTTGTTCACGCTCAACAGTTATTTGGTCTTTGTTCTTCACTTCCAGTATAAGTCTTTCTTTGTTGGCCCCCCTTGGGGCAATCGGGAAGCATGTGACATTGGCATGATGCAGGGGCACTGTATTGGCACACGGTGATATTTCCAGCAAGCAGGCTTGCCAACCCCCTTTGAGTTTGCTTAAAGAACTAACCCCCCCCCCTCCAGGGGTGTGAGAGGTTTGTCTTTTTTGGGTGTGGGCTGTCTGAGGAGAGGATTGAAGGGGGTGGGGGGTCCTGTATCAACATTTTTTCTATTTAATCTATTAAAATTTGTGGCTTTTAGCATAATTTGTGGCTTTGACCAAATTTTAAGTTCTTAGCCCGAAACCCCACCTTGCCATCCAAAGTTTCAGGTAATATTTTTTCCACCTTCATAACGTTATATTCAATTCTTTTATTCTTTCTTTCCAGGCCAAAAGGGCCTCCCAGCCGGCCATTGTGTCCCGCAAGTTCACCACCAGCAATGTGGTGTCCCCGGGCAAGTGTCCACCATCCTTTAGGAGCGATCCTGGGTAGGTTCTTTATTGAGCTCAGTTTAGGAGTTTTATAAAGGGGGGGGGAAGATTTTGTAAGGTATTTTTGAAATTGTCCTTGTAATTAATGGAAGGCAGGGTCAGTGCAAGTCTATTGAATATTGATCAAATTCTTTAATTTGCTTTATGCTGGGGTTCCATGGGTAATTTAACTAGACCATGCATATTTAAGGGAGAATACTTGTCAATAATATGGATATGAAGAAATGAAATATCTTGGAAATAATTTTGTGCCCAAGTCCAACCTGGAAGAGACAGGACGTGTGCTGAGCATTTGACGGAGCTGTCTATGGCTTAAGAACATCCAGGCTGGGGAGTTGGAGTTCTCCTTGGACAAAGGGTTTTGTATGGATTTTTGTTGGTATATGGGTGAACAAAAGGTTATTTTAGGGGTTCACGTCTTTTTTTTCCCATAGTGCTTGAAAAAACCATGGTATGACTTAACAACTTAATACATTCTACTTTGCCCATAGGTATGGCCCTCAACTTGGAGCCCGATAACGTTGGTGTTGCTTTTCGGAATGACAAGCTTATCCGTGAGGGAATCGGAAACACTGGGGCCATTGTGGGCGTGCCCGGGGGGGCCATCCTGGGCCGTGTTGTGGATGCTCTGGGTAACCCCATTGACCAAGGGTCCTATCACTGGTGGCCTGAGGTGGGTGTTGCAATTGATTAATATTACTGTTAGATTAATTGAAAACTTAGAAGGTTTTCCTATCAAGTATTGGAAAACATTTTCTGTTGAATATGCAGAACAGATAGTATCATAATTAGTTATTTCGGTTATAAGTGATCACAATTGATCAGTGTTTCGCTTGCTCAGGGCTCGTGTGGGTGTGAAGGCCCCTGGTATCATCCCCGATTCTGTGAGGGGGCCCATGCAGACTGGCATCAAGGCCGTAGACTCTTTTGTGCCTATTGGTCGTCCAGCGAGAGTGATCATTGGTGATCCGATCAAGACTGCCTTTCCACACACCATCATCAACCAGAAGCGATTCAACGATGCTGCTGAGGAAAAGAAGAAACTGTACTGTATCTACGTTGTTTGGCCAGAAGAGGTCCACTGTGGCCCAGATTGTGAAGAGGCTCACTGATGCTGGTAAGTGATCCATCTACCGTAATGTTGTTAATTATATTTGCGTAATGAGGGAATATTCATACTTAGTTTGAATCTTGCTTTTTGATATATATATATCTGACTTATTATTTTCCAATTCTTCAGATGCCATGAAGTACACCATTGTGGTGTCTGCCACTGCCTCTGATGCTGCCCCCTGCAGTTTTGGCCCCTACTCTGGCTGTGCCATGGGAGAATTCTTCCGTGACAATGGCAAGCACGCCCTGATCATCTATGACGATCTGCCCAAAGCAGGTGTGGCCTACCGTCAGATGTCCCTGTGCCCGGCCCTCCCGGTCGTGAGGCCACCCTGGTGATGTGTTCTCCCTTTCACCCCGTCCCCTTTGAGCGTGCCCAAGAGAACGACACCAATGGAGGTGGCTCTCTCACCCCCCTGGCCATCGAGACCCAGGCTTGATGTGTCTGCCTACATTCCTACTAACGGGTTTTCCCTCACTGACGGACAGATCTTCTTTGGGGACTGAGCCTTCTCAAGGGATTGCCCCGCCATCAACGCGGTCTGTCGATCCCCCGTGGATCCGCTGCCCAGACTAAGGGCCCTGAAGAGGTATGGGATGTTGGAGTTGCACTAAGGATAGCCCACTTTTTTTTTAAATTTTTTGTGTTCTTTTCATGTGGCATTCAGGAAGAATTCACCCATTGATGTGTACATTGAAGTAGTTCCAACTTGCTTTCATTTACGGCTTTTGATTTTTGGGTTTTTTTCCTCTGAAAAAGGTTTCAGGTTCCATGAAGCTGGGAAATTTGGGCCCAGACCGGGGGTCGCTGCTTTTGCCCAGTTCGGTTCTGACTTGGGTGCTTTCCCCCCAACAGCTGCTTAACCGTGGGGTTCCTTTCTGAGCTCTTGAAGCAGGGACAGTATGGTAAGCAAGAAATCGGTCATTTTACTGGGCAGGGATGATGAAAATGTTACCCTGAATGGGTTTGATTAGCAATTTTTGTAAAAAAAACAGGTTATTTTTTAAAAGGCCCAAATTACCTAGAGCGATGTGTGGAGATAGAGGGAAAAGGACACTGCCATCGTATAGAGCATAAGAAATTGGTTAAGAAAGTTTGCTGCAGCAGCCCCTGAATTATTGATAAAGGATGAAAAGGTCTGCTGCAGAGCAGATCACAGCGCACCTCCACAACACACCGAGAGCCAGAGCTTTTAAAAAGTCTGTTTTCTAGAAGTTGTCATGAGGTGTTTAAAAGGAGGACAGGGGGGTTCCCCCCATCTAGGGAATAAATAGAAGGTAGGAAAAGTTAAGTTATATTTTAAGGTTCACATGATACCCTGGGAAATTTGGGGTTAGTCTCTGAGGGTGTGTCACTTTAAAAATTTCCTTTTTCAAATTGGAAATGAGTTACGAATAAGCTACTTACCCTTTAATGTGGTCTACTGC
>NC_091584.1:19291093-19300209 GCF_042767895.1 Penaeus vannamei | reverse complement strand
GGGAGGAAAAGAACAGTATACACAAGCTTCACCGTAAATCTTTATGCCAAATCGTTCTCTACTTGGAGCGAAGATGTGAAAAACACTAAAAAAATGATAAAGAAATAAATAGATAAAGAGAGAGATGCAATGTCATTTTTTTAAAAGTTGCTGAGAATAACATTTTTCGAGAATAAAAACACGAAGCAGCAAGTATTAGCAAATTGACCTGATATTACCTGCTAATTCTATATATTCGTAAGTACATGGGATACCTGATAAAAGGAAGAATAACTACAAAGGTAAGGTGATAGAACATAACGATAATAATTATAGTCGCAGAAACAATGGCGGGATGATAGACTAGAAGTTATAAATGCTCGCAGCCACGAAACATGAAAGAGATAATTGGTGATAGCGATGTATTAAAAGAAATGGTGATTGTTAGAATTGGTGTGATGTTACGCTCTTTCTCTCACTCTCACTCTTGCTCTTTCTCGCCTCTCGCCTTTGTGTGGTTTTCTTTCTCTTTTTTTCTGTTCTTTGTCTCGATATTGGTTATTGATTTCTTTTCTTTCTTTCGAGTTTTCTCTTCCCACTTCTCTGTCTCTGTCTGTTTGTCTCTGTCTCTCTCTCTCTCTCTCTCTCTCTCTCTGTCTCTCTCTCTCTCTCTCTCTCTCTCTGTCTCTCTCTCTCTCTCTCTCTCTCTCTCTCCTCTTCCTCCTATTTTCCCCTTTTCCTTGTTCCTTCCGCTATCATTCTTTTTCTCTCCCAAATACTTTCCTCACTCCTCCCCCCCTCTTCCCACATCCTGCCTAGCACCTTTTCTTTCCTCCTTTCCCCTTTCCCCTCCCCCATTTCCTTCCCTACCCTCTCCCCCTTCCTTGCTCTTTCTCCCCCTAACTTTCTTTACATCACTCTCTCCCTCCCCTTTCCCTCTCCCTCTCCCTATATTATTTTATTTCCTTCTTTCTTAGCTCTTCAACTTCTCCCTCCCTCTTCCCCTTTTCCTCCCCCTGTCCCTCCTTCCTTCCTCCATTCATCCTTTCCTCACTCCCTTCCTAACCTCCTTCCTTCCTCCATTCATCCTTTCCTCAGGCCCTTCCTACCCTCCTTCCCTGCTCCTATTCCTCCCTATCTCCCTTTCCCTCGCCCTCTCCATCTTTCCCACCCCTTTCCCTCTGCCACTCCATCTCTCTCTCCCTCCCTCCCTGCCCCTCCTTCCTTCCCTTCCTTCCTCCTCCCCTCCCTCCCTCCCTCCCTGCCCCTCCTTTCCCCTCCACCATTCCCTTTTCTCCCTCCCTCCCCCTTTCCCTCCTACCCTCTTCCATCCTTCCCTCCTGCCTCTCCTTCCTTCCTTCCTTCCTCCCTCCTCCTCCCCTCCCTCCCTCCCTCCCTCCCTCCCTGCCCCTCCCTTCCCTCCACCATTCCTTCCTCCCTCCCTCCCTGCCCCTCCTTCCCTCCTCCATTCCCCTTTCCCCTCCCTCCCCCTTTCCCTCTACCCTCTTCCATCCTTCTCCTTCCTGCCCCTCCTTCCTTTCCTTCCTTCCTCCCTCCCTCCCTCCCACTCCCTCCCTCCCTCCCTCCCTCCCTCCCTCCTGCCCCTCCTTTCCCCTCCACCATTCCCTTCCTCCCTCCCTCCCTGCCCCCTCCTTCCCTCCTCCATTCCCTTTCTCCCTCCCTCCCCCTTTCCCTCTACCCTCTTCCATCCTTCCCACCCCTCTCCCCTCCTTCCCTCCTCCTTCACTCCCTTCTTCCCTCTCTTTCCCTTCTTTGCATCTCTTCCCTCGTGTTCACATTGCACTCACGCCCGTACACACAC
The DNA here is from genome assembly GCF_042767895.1 of Penaeus vannamei. Taxonomy (NCBI): domain Eukaryota; kingdom Metazoa; phylum Arthropoda; class Malacostraca; order Decapoda; family Penaeidae; genus Penaeus; species Penaeus vannamei. Next base: position 19,298,408 of record NC_091584.1, on the reverse strand, counting down.
ACACACACACACACACACACACACACACACACACACACACACACACACACACACACACACACACACACACGTACAAACAACACACGGCATTACATCATGTCGAAAATTAAATTCTGGTTGTTGCAAACTGTTGTTACAAACTCAAACCAGCGAATCGATTCACGAGTCATTTGCCAGCGAATAAATAGCAATTTGGTGATCTGGCGTCTGTTGTGTTTTTTTTCGCTTCATTTCGTTTTATTTTTTCTATTATTTTCGATGTTTTAGGCTCTTTTTTGGTGTGGTTTTGGTGGATTTTGTTGTTGTTGTTGTTGTTTATGGTTATGTGTCTGTTGTTGTTTTAAAGGTTTGTTTCTCTCTCGCTTTCTCTCTTTCTTTTCTTTTTCTTTTTCTTTTTCTTTTTTGTTCTATTTTTTCTTTTTTTTCTCTTCCTCTTTCTATTTCTCTCTCTCTTCTTCTCTTCCTCTCTTCCCATCTTCCTCTCTCTCTCTCTCTCTCTCTCTCTCTCTCTCTCTCTCTCTCTCTCTCTCTCTCTCTCTCTCTCTCTCTCTCTCTCTCTCTTATACTCTCTCTCTCTCTCTTTCTCTCTCTCTCTCTTTCTCTCTCCCTCTCTCTCTCTCTCTAAAACAGACAGACAGACAGATGGATAGACAGAGACACGCAGGTAGACAGGCAGACAGATAGACACAGACAGGCAGATAAACACGTAAACAAACAAGGGCAGAGCTGGACTCTAAGAGCCTGTCTCCCCTCCCCCCTCCCTCTCCCCCTCGTTTCTTCTGTGTGACCCCTTCCTCTTCTCTCTCCTCTCCCTATCGCTTCTCTCTCCCCCCCCCCCCCATTTCTTCTTTTCTTTCTCCCTCCCACATGACTCTCTCCCCTGTTTTCCACCACCACCTCCTTCCCCATTGCATGACCCCCTTTCCTTGCATGACACCCCACTCCCTTTCCTATTCAAGGATTTTCCCTTTTCCTTCCTCTCCCCTTTTGATCCTCCACCCCACTTCAGCTTACACACGTTCCACATCTACTCCGCCTCCCCTCTGCTTTTCCCCCCTTTCCCCTTTCCATGGAAGAGGCCTCCCTAGCTTCCCCATGGCTGCCTCTCACCTCTTTCCCCATGTCCCTCTTCCTGTACCTCCATTCCCATTACCCTCCCTCTCCCCCACACCCTGCCCGCCCATCCCCATACCCCCTCCCCTCACCCCCATGCCCTTCCCCCCATCCTCATGTCCCCTCCCCCTCTCCCCCACACCTTTCCCCTATCACCTCATACCCCCTCCATCTCCCTCACACCCTACCTCCATCCCCGTGCCCACTCCATCTCCCCCACACCCTACCCGCACCCTCCTTACCCCCTCCCTACCCCACCATCCTCACACCACTCCTCCCTCTCCCATCCTCATACCCCCTCCCACCCCCATCCTTATACCCCCCTCCCTCTCCCTTCCTGTGCCTGCCCCCTCCCTATCCCATCCTCATACCACCCCACCCTCTCCCACCCCCACCCACCCCACCCTCTTCCACCCCCACCCACCCCACCCCACTTCGCTGCCTAGGGAGGCCTCGCCAGCACTCGATCCCGGAGACAGCGTCGCAGATAACACGCGATAACAGCCTATCAGGAAATAGATAGGACGCTTGACCGAAGGCTATTGTAAGGAGAAGATTTCAGTTGCTTGTGAGAGGGAGAAGAAAGAGGGAGAGGGAGAGAAAAAGGGAAGAGAAAGGAGAAGAGATTGAAAGATTGGAGGAAGGAGAAAGATTGAGAGAGAGAGGGGAAGGAGGAGAATAAGATATTGTGAAGAAGTTTCTGGTTCTTTTCTGTTCTTGGATTTTCACAAGAAGGGGGAAGAAAGAAGAGAAGTGGAGAAAGGAGAGAGAAAGAGAAGAGAGGAAGATGAAGTTGTTCGTTTTAGCTTTCCTTCTCGCCTTTGGGTCCGTGGCGAAGGTAAGTTGTATTTTCGTTTGTTTGTTTAAGTGTTTTTATCTTTATATCAGAGGTTGAGTTTGTGTTTATTTGTTTGTTTGTGTTTTTGTATGTGTGTGTATGTATGTATGTATATATGTTTGTGTTTCTGTGCATGTGTGTGTTTGTGTGTGTTTGTTCGTGTCTGTGTGTGTGTGTTTGTACGTGTATGTTTGTGTGTGTGTGTGTGTGTGTGTGTGTGTGCGCGCGTTTATGAATGTGTTCCAATTTGGGAAAGTTCGTATGTTTGGTGTTTAATGATTAATTTAAAATTATATTATCGTAAAATACAATTATTTGCAAGATATGACTGCAGTTTACTAATTACGGTATTGATGAAGAACGCACTACCTAAAATATGGGAAACGACACTTATTAATTATCTTTTGTTTTTAAGGTTATGAAACTCATTTTCCATTTATGTCCTTAATCAAAGGCAAAGTCAGAGAGAGAGAGAGAGAGTATATATATATATATATATATATATATATATATATATATATATATATATATATATGTGTGTGTGTGTGTGTGTGTGTGTGTGTGTGTGTGTGTGTGTGTGTGTGTGTGTGTGTGTGTGTGTGTGTGTGTGTGTGTGTGTGTGTGTGTGTGTGTGTGTGTGTGTGTGTGTGTGTGTGTGTGTGTGTGTGTGTGTGTGTGTGTGTGTGTATAGTATGTAAGTATATATATATATATATATATATATATATATATATATATATATATATATATACATATATATACATATATATATATATATATATATATACATATATATATATATATATATATATATATATATATATATATATATATATATATATATATATATACTTATATACCCGCCACCCTTCCTTCAACCCTCTAAACCCCCCCCCAGACCGACAGCGTGGCCGAAACCAGCATCGAGTCCCTGGTCTACAGCATGAAGGATAGTTTCCACGGGCCTCAGCGCGCCAAGCGGGACCTCTGGTGCGAGGCTACTCTACCATGACCAAACTCACCCAGAGCGACACACTCCAGCTGGAAGAACTCTATCCTCGTGAGCAAGTAAGGAGGGGGAGGGAGGGGAAGGGGGAGGGGGTGATGGGAAAGGGAAGGGTAAGGTGGGAGTGTTGGGGAAGGGGAAAGGGGGGAGGGAGTGGGGGTAGGAAGGCAGGAAGGAAGGGGTGAGGGGTGATGGGAAAGGGAAGGGTAAGGTGGGGAGTTGGGATAGGAAGGAGGGATGATGGGAAAGGGAATTAAGGTGAGGAGTTGGGGGAGGGAATAAGGGAAGAAGGAGTGGAGTGGGAAGGAAGGAAGGGGGAGAGGGGGTGATAGGAGAGGGAGGGTGAGGTGGGGGAAGTTCGGGGAGGGAAAATGGGAAGGGAGTGGGAGTGGGAAAGGAAGATGAGGGAGGGGGTGATGGGAAAGGAAGTGGTAGGGTGGGGGTGGGGGAGGGAAAAGAGGGAGTGGGGTAGGGGTGGAAGTCTGGGGGAGGGTAAAGGGGGTGGGAAGGTGGGGAGTTGGGGGAGGGGAAAAGGAGGGAGGCAGTAGAGTAGGAAGGAAGGGGGAGGGAGTGATGGGAGAGGGAGTAGTAAGTAATAGGGAGTTGGGGGAGGGAGGGATAGGAAGGAAGGGGGGAGATGGGAAAGGACAAGGTAGGTAGGGAGTTAAGGAGGAGGGAAATGGGGAGGGGGGTAGGAAGGAAGGAAAGGGGAAGGGAATGATGGGAGAGGGAGGGTAAAGTGGGAAGTTGGGGAAGGAAGGAGGGGAGGGGGTGATGTGAGAAAGAGAGGTAGGTGGGGAATTGGGGAAGGTAGTGGGGTAGGAAGGAGGGAGAGGGTGACGGTGTAAGGAATTGGGGGAAGAGAAGGAAGGGAGTGTGTGATGGGTAAGGGAGTAGGGAGCGAATTCTCTATCCCATCCATTCCTAATCCCAATCATTCCCGATACCAACCGTTGCCTATTCCCATTCCAGAATGGCCATTCCCATGATCTGGTCTCTGTACACGAGTCAAGTCCAAGGCCAGAAGGCGTACCTCAACCGCCTCGTGGACGAGAAGTTGGCCCAGTCGCTGCCTTACGACACGGAGTTTCTGGCACCCCTTTTCCCCTATTTCCACGTCGAGGCTACGCTCTCTATGGGCGAATTGGAGGAGTAAGTTTCTATTATTGTTTGTTTGTGTATTTCTTACTATTATTGAGGGGAGGAAGGTTTTCTGTTATTTATATACTTTCAGGACTGAGGAGTTGCTGGACATTTTTTTTCCTGTTGTTCTTTTAGCTTTTCTTCTTTTCTATATTGTATGGAGGCGTTGCACGAGTATATATATGTTTTTTTTCGCCTTATTTTTTTCGTTTTTTTATATCTTTAATACGTTCATTTGCTAGAGAAAGTATTTTTTTCTTGCTTTTTTCTGTTCATACGTTCAAGATCGAGGAGTTGCATTAGTATTTTCTTCTTAGTCCTTTTATCTTTTTTTTATTTCTTTAATTTCCTAATACGTTCAGGATTGAGATGCATTTTCCGATTGTTCCAGGTCTTTCATCCTCTTTTGTTTTTTTTTATATTTCTTAAATTATCACTTTCTTCTGCCTTTCTGATTTTTTTCCTTTTTTATTTCTTAGTCTTTTTTTTGGTTTTTGGTTTTTACTCATTATATTTCTTCATACCAGAAAATCAAACACAAAAGAATCAAACCTAAGAACCGAACCGAAAAATCTCATCTACATATTTGAAAAAAATATGAAATTAAAACTTAAAACACAAAATCTAAAAATAAAAAAAAAATACGTTAGTTTCCAGGTAAGTTTGCGGGATAGGTGAGCATCATCTATTCCTCGGTGTGGACTTCAAACGAAAAAGTAAGTCGTGTTATAATCACACGTCTTTTTGTATTGCGTGAGAGAGAGTAGAGAGAGAGAGAGAGAGAGAGAGAGAGAGAGAGAGAGAGAGAGAGAGAGAGATGAGAGAGAGAGAGAGAGAGAGAGAGAGAGAAAGAGAGAGAGAGAGAGAGAGAGAGAGAGAGAGAGAGAGAAAGAGAGAGAGAGAGAGAGAGAAAGAGAGAGAGAGAGAGAGAGAGAGAGAGAGAGAGAGAGAGAGAGAGAGAGAGAGAGAGAGAGAGAGAGAGAGAGAGACAGACAGACAGACAGAGACAGACAAACAGACAGACAGAGACTTGGTATGCTTGTCGTTTGACCATGTCTATATTTGTAAATATATGCGTGCGATCCCCTATGTACGCAATACCTATCAAATGCAAAAATGATAAAGCGTACAAATACCCTATCCATATAACAGCTTTCCCCCTTTCATGAAATCCACCATCAACGCGTCTTCATAAACGACAAAAGGCGCGTGGTGTTGGGCGAGGCTCACGAACAGAATCGAATCATCCTCGAAGGCGACGATTTCCCGCCATTCCAAGCATCGCATCCTTTTACGGTATGAGATCAACGCTCGCTTTTGTTTTATTTGGGCATTCTGATCCTATTGTTTTCTTACTTTTGGTGTTATCTCCTTGTGACAATTGATTTTTTTTTTTTTAGGAATTATATAATTAATGTTTGTGTTTTTGTAAATACAGGGAGAGAGAATAATAAAAAGATATTCAAAGAGACCATCAATATAACAATATCAATGGTGGTTATAGAAATAATAAATTATATTAATAATGAAAATAACACAAAGAGTAATCATAATTATTAATACTAATAATACCAATATTAATAATGATAATAATTAAATATAATAATGATAATAATAATAACAATATAAAACAACAACAAACAAACAAACAACAGTAACAAGAACAACAGCAATAACGAACACAAACTATTGCAGATCAACGTGCAAATTGCCGACGACTGTGCCTTCACCTCCCTGTGGATGGTGAAAATGGACATCGACAACCCTGTGCCTTTGCCCATAAGCATCACTGGTGCACGCAGGTAAGATGAGGGTTGCGTCTGTTGCAGGTTTATTTTAGAACGTGGTTTAGGTTGTTAGTGTAAAGTTGAGTTGATTTGAGGTTGTATATGTTTTTTTTTTTTTTTTTTTTTGTTGGTAGTGATGGTTTGTAAGAAATTATTTGTAGAATGGCATTATAGTAGAGGTTTATATTTATGCAGGAATGTCTACGGCTCTGTATGTTCTAATTTATTTTTTATTGCTTAATGCTGTGGATGGAAGTGTGTTTTGCAAGTTAGAAAAAGGGACAAAAAGTAATTTTTAAGGCCAACCTTCAAAAGGCAAATCAAATTATTTAACGGCAATATAAAATGTTTTACTGTAATTAATTGATTCTCTGATTCTCTTTGCTTTTATTATTATTTACTCTCTTTGATCAATTATGGTTATTTACTTTACAATTACTGCTTACTCTATATACTATCATTCCTACTTATTTCATTTCTTCAATTTGTTCTATTGTTATTATTTAACGAAATCATAAAAGGACGAAACCTTGTTCTATCCATTACGGTCAATATTTCTTTTTCTTTCTTTTAGTAAAAGGTCATGCACTTTTAAGTCTTTTCAACCTGTAGGAGTTGCAGTGCACTAGGGTACATTTTTAGGTCATTAGCCACGGATACAGGTTGCGCACATGTGGCTCCACAAGTGCTAAGCCGACAAAGACGCAAGTATTATCAGACTCTACGTGATCCCAGTTTCTGTTCCCTGAAATTATCGGGAAAATATTTGGTTCTAATCAGGCTAAAAATCTGCGGAAATTCATCAACTAAACGATAACAAAAAGACATCCAACGGATGACACCGGTATATTGTATTTTTGTTATTGTATACAGACCAGAGATGGTTTGATGCAAATAGAAAAGTATTTAAAACATTTTATTTTTTCATATTCAAATGCATTAGACATAAGAGAGTGCTGAAACATATCATGATTATGAATTAATATGAAGGGACAGACTGAACATTATCACGGCGGAAATTTTATCCGATGTCACTTCGGCTAGGTCTTCCAGCTGTCGTATCAACAAGAGCAGAATACAGACCACTAAGAGTGACTTTAAACCTTCAGCCCTGTAACACACTCGCTTTTAGATAAACAAGTTTACAGGATTAATGTCCCATTTTCTTATACATCTAATACAATTTCTATAAAAATGCGCAGGTGCATTTTATGTTGCTGAGTATTGCTACATTATTGGCTTCATAGTGCATATATTGTATATTGGTTTATGCAATGCAAGAAAGTAACATAGGAGTCCTATAACCATCAGAATCTGACCCTACGCACCGTTACTGTAATCTAATAATCATCCATTTATAATAGAGTATGGTTCAGTTTTATTATCTACACTCGTTTTCTTTATAATCTGAGTTTTATCAAATGGCAA
>NC_091584.1:19278593-19281093 GCF_042767895.1 Penaeus vannamei | reverse complement strand
TAAATACTAGAACTTCAGCCAAACTGCAGACATTGACCCAACACTAAGATCACATTCACTGATATTAAGACAACAACAAACCACTGCACAACTCTCTTCAATCCCTCATGCTAGTCTAATCATCTTTGGTAACTTCAGAGTGCACTGAAAAAAAAATATATATGAAAACAACTCTCCTAGTAATATTTCTTACTTGATTCTCTTATAACATAATTAATATACCATAATTGGCATTCCAAAATTTAAAGGAAGGCCCCTGCATTCCCTCAAAACTACAGATATTCAGATCTCAACCTGATAACAGAAATATACAATGCACTGTCTACACACTAAACTACTCTGTTTACTATTCCTCTTTTTGCATCTAAGTACAACTATAATCTATCTGAAGCCCAAAACAAAAAGCACAATTGTGAATACACTTGCCTTTAGTGCACTTTGGTCAAAGTTTTAACCTACAGTATACAATATTTCTAACCCATCCTTGGAAATATGAATATTTGTAAATACATATACACTTTCACATCCCACAGAAAACACAAATGCACAAAAATATAAATATGTAACTATCTTTAGAAAGAAAAAAAGGAGAAAGAATCTGCTACTTAATATAATAATAATACATAAAAAACACAGAAACAATATCATACTAAGATCAATTAACATGCATTATCAGAGAAGCAGACAAGAGCACCTTCCTCTATGAACAAAATATAGAACAATATGTAATTACCATGGCAGTGTCTCAGGATATACTAGCACTATGGAATTCTCTTCCATAAAATCAATAATGGCCTGATAAGTTGGTCTACTAATAGTCTAATCTGTGTTTATTATTCAGTGTGTATGCATCACTGCGAGTATGTATGCACTTCCACATAATTGTGTGCATATTTAATTGCCTGTTCTAATATTTGCATTGTGCATGTTAGTGTGTTATCCATGTATCACTTGTATTTTGTATTTGTGTGTAACATATATTCAAACGTTTCAAAAAATGTTCCTTTTAGCAATTACAGTAACTAAGAGACTCTACTTTCTCAACAGGAGTCCCTGCCATCAAAAATTCATCTGTGAGAAAGTATGGTATGAGAACAACAATAAATCACAAAATATAAAGATATTACATCATATGAAGAACAATTACAAATGGCAGCACCAACACTCATTCGCATTTTCAAAATTGTTTTATGTTCTTCCATTATCTTTAGGAAATCTCTGAAAAAAATCATTTAAAATGTGCAAAAGAAAAAATCAAATGTAAGTTGTTGTGTTTGTATATGTTTTCAGAATGGTACTGGAAAATAACATCAAAAAGATCTGTGAAAAAAAAAGTTTTAATAATATGTAATGACAATAATAATAATAATAATAATAATAATAATAATAATAATGATAATGATAATAATGATAATAATAATAATGATAGTAATACTAATAATCCTAATAACAATAACGATGATAATAGTATATAAACAATAATAATCTTATCGGCAACAGCACAAACAGTTAGACATTATCAACCCTCTACCTATAAACAAATGAAGAAAATATAAGATCTTTCACTCTCCACATGGATTTGTACAGGGACCCAATTCATAACAAAAACTGACACTTCGTTCATTATCATTATTTATCACAATATGTAACAGCGTTTGCTATTAGGGACATCTGGCCCATTTTAAGCAGAATTCAAAAATAAAGTAGAGTCCTTTAAAATAAAAGGGAAAATTTAAAAAAATTCAACAAAAAAGCTCAAGGTAAAAAAATAGAAAAGAAAGAAAAAATAATAATCTGATGTTTAAAGTATTAAACAAAATCACATTTGTACAATACAAACTTTTGCTAAACTATTATAGAAGCTGTTGTTGGTATCATGCCCATGTTCTCTAATTAAATTGAAATAGCTCTAAATGTGTCTTAATCTGTGTTATATAAATGTGCAAAAAATAATATAATAAGGAAAAGGGCTATTAATGCCACTTTTACATCATGAAAAAAGAGAAAAAAAAAAAAGGGCCATCATACCCTTGGTTTTTCAAAAATCATTATAAAAACCCCAAAAAATTCCATACCAAATGAACTAAACAAAAAAAAACAATTAATAATAATGATAATAATAATAGAGAAATAACAATGATAGCTTCAATTACTTTTTCTATTCTCAAGCCACAAAAAGTTCTAAAGATGTTTTAAAATTTAATCAACCTCACCTTCTCACAGCTCATACACATAAAAGGAAGATACGGCAGTGAAACTGTTAATCCTGTCAACATATTTTTAAACTAAGGGCTAAAAACAAGCAGTACCTAATATGACAGAAGGCCCTCTGAAAATCTGGGATTTGACAAAATAGAACAATATTCAATGTTTAAAAAAAATCAATTAAAAAAATAATAAAAAAATGAAAAGAAAGACATCCAAATAAGAACATGAACATGCATATGCAAACAGACACACACACACACACTCATGCCTGCATTTACACACATATAAACAC
>NC_091584.1:19261093-19263593 GCF_042767895.1 Penaeus vannamei | reverse complement strand
ACATGTTCCATATAATCATACAGCATATGGAATGATTAATAATAAATAAGCGATAAAAATATACTTTTTATTAATAATAATCTAAATTTTAAAAAATAGAGAAGAAATACTGACTGATATTCCAATGATTTTTCTCCTTAATATATATTTTTTTTTATTATATGGAAGGGGAAGAAAACCCCCCATCTGCTGTATACCAGAACAGAAATTTATGACATTAAAAAAAACAATGACATCTTGCACTTCTCCTAAGAGGATCTCAGTGAGCAGCGACAACTTTGTGTTTTTCCCATCCCCCCTTTTTCCATAAATTAAATGATTAGATGAGCTTAGGGTTTCGCTTAGCTAGTAAGATGATGGCTAGCGGAACATGTTTGAATGTGGTAGACGGGGACATGAGGATGTGATGACATTTCAAACTGGTTCCATGATCCACAGAGGGAGAGGGAGAGGGGGGGGAGGAGGGGGGATGGGTGGAAGATCGTATTAATAATCTCACGGACTGGCGACTGCCTTTGAAAAAAAAGGGCCCAAAAAAGGGAGGGGAAAAAAACACAATGCAGCAAAAGGGGGCAGTTCAATTTGGGGTGGCAGGTCACTGGTAACAAGGCTGCTTCAAAGCAAGTACAGAAAAGCTTATTGTGTTAAGATGAATGCATCTAAAGTATGAACATAAGTTTTCGGCAAAACCCTTTAGCTGAAACTTAACCAGGGTAATTGTAAACTAAATTTTATCATGACCAACATTGCGGCAATGCACGTTTTAATATGCTCTCCACCATGGGTATTAACAATTATCACAGAATAGAAGATAAACAATGAGGATATCTCCCAAAAAAGGGGTTTAAAAATGCCAAAGGTAAGAGGATTTCAAAAACTGCTAATGTGACAAAAACTATGTCTAATGCTTAACAAGTCATTGTAAGAAAGATGCAAGAATTAATATCACTCTATTGCATACAAATTTTTTTGCTAAGAAAATAAATAAATAAATAAGTACATAAAATAAAGTTGATGATCATCAATTATCGCTATCTTTATTAATGATGAAAAAATATTTTTTTTGTTAAATATTAGTAAGACTGATATAATTGTAACATAAATTTCTAAAATAATTCATCGGGAGAATTACTTACAAATGCCAGTAATCTACACTCCCAAAAAAATCCAATTCAGTATCTTAATTTTCACTATATGAATTAAAAAAAAATACTGTTAATTTACTACATAGAATAAAACTAACAAAAGCAAACTAGTCTTAACTTTCTTCAATCAACCAAACAGATAACACAGAACAATTTCTGCAAAATCACAATAAAATGTCAACAAACACCAAGACTTAAAATTCTACAACAAATCACGAGGTATTTCCTAATGCCTACCAGCCTCCATTTTTGACATTATGCCTGGCAAAAAAATTTCACGTGGTTTTATAAGAATGCAGTTCTCCGTTTTTAAAATATGAGGAGCATAAAGTGAGAAAAGGAAAAGAAAAATTAAATGAAAAAATGCAAACTCCACCCCCAAAAAATAATTTCACCTTGAGTTGCTATAAATAACATTGTGCATAACTATTGCTCTTGTAACAGAAAACATTAACAAAAGACTGATGACACCCTGATATGCTCCTAACAGGGACAACTTCCCAATCTGCTTTTTTGAAAAAGAATAATAGAAAGAATAAAAGAAAAGAGAAAACCTAGATTTTCGAAACAACAATGAGAATGCACCATATGAACACAAGGGGGGATCTAAATCTAACCCTTAAAATATTCTTTTTAAAAAATACACCTCATAAGCATTTCCCATGTGCATACAAAAAAGAAAGAAAGAAAAAATCTTGTATAAAAAAAAAAAAAAGAAAATAATCTATTGAGTTTTTGCTGCTACTGCCATCTTCCCCTAAAATGACTTTTTTGGGGGGCTTAAGGGCTTTTAGTTTTTCCCAAATACATGTCGTGATTGTAAAGTGGGTTCAGGAGACCCCCCTTTATTCTTGTACATCCCCCCTGCTGTAGTCTATGGAGGCGCCATCTAATGTTGTCATTTTTCCCCGAAGTGCATTGAGAATGGCATTGCCTGCACACAGGTCCCATTTCTGATTGCCGTTTAGTGGGCATAAGCATCAGCATCTCCCCGGATCACAGCCAGGTCTTGAAGCTTTTAGTTAGGAAAGGCAAAAAGGGAAAACATTAAAAACATCTATGAAAACTGGGGAAAAATTTAAAAATTGTTTCTTTTCTTTAAAACTCAGGTTTGCCAGCCTGTATTATTTTTTAAAGTAAATAATTTCAACTTGTTTAAAACCTTCAGTTTCTTTATTTCATTTTCCTTTATAATTCATGAGTCATATTTTCTTCATCTGAATACTATAAACACAAGCCCTTGATCATTAGGTAATGTTCTTTTTCAAAACAGTTTAAATTAGCTGATGAAGTATATGCATATAACCATATTATGCAATGTTTTCTGCAATCAGAAAGGACACTGAGATGATTTT
>NC_091584.1:19232220-19237220 GCF_042767895.1 Penaeus vannamei | reverse complement strand
AAGAGAGAATCGTCTATTTGTTTGTACACATATTGCCTAGACTATATATGTGTTCTATTATATATCCGTGTTTTAGTTGTATTGTAAATGTACTCCTACAAGCCACCTACACATGTCTTTGTTTTTGCCTCAATACATTTCTTGTGTATTCTTATCTACTTGCTACCTTTCCTTGCACATTTATTGCCTTTTCTTGTATATTTCTTATTCCGTTTAGTATACCTTTCCATCTATTTTTCATCAAATACAAACACAAATATTCCATCTAGACAAAACGATTATCTTTCTCTTCTGAATTCTTACACCATCCTTTATCTCGATTTTTACGTGAATTCCAAAATAAAACGAAAACAAAAATAACAATAAACTTATTACTTTATTATCACAATTGCAATTACATAACACACTTCGGTTATCTAGCCATCAGAAGAGAACCAGTAAAGAAAAGGTGAACAAGACAATTAAGAAAAAAATAAAGAAATGAAAGAATGGTAACGAAGGAAGGAAGGAGGGCACGAAGGAAGGGAGGAGGGCACGAAGGAAGGGAGGAGGGAAGGAAGGAAGGAAGGAAGGGGGGAAAGATGAAAGGGAGAGAGGGAAAAGAAATAAAGGAGGAAAGAAGTGGAAGACATAAGTAAAGAAAAGCAAGGAGATGGAGAAAAAGAATGAGGAAAGAAGGATATGAAAATTGAAGAATATAATCAAATTAAAGAAAACATTTGTATCTATTCTGTTATCAGTACCTTAGACGGGGCGAAAGGGTAGATAAATAAGGAAAAAAGGAAGGAGAGGAGGAAGAGGGAGAAAAGGTGGAGGAAGAAGAAAAGGAAGAAAATAAGGAAGAGAGGAATAAGGAGACGGCAGAGAAGAAGAAGGAGGAGGAGGAGGAGGAGGAGGAGTAAGAGGAGGAGGAGGAGGAGTAATAGTAGTAGTAGAAGAAGAAGTAGAGGAGAAAAGAAAGGAGAAAGAAGGGAGTAGTAGAGAAGAGAACGAAGGGAGTAGTAGAGGAGAAGAGAAAGAAGGGAGTAGTGGAGATGAAGAATGGAGGAAAAAGGACAGAGTAAATGAGGGGAGAGGAGAAGAGGAAAACTACGACCAAAGTGCGAAAAGAGGGCAAACCAGCATAAGAAGATCGGAGCATCAGAGACAAAGATTAGAAGGAGAAATAAGAAAGACGAAGAGGGAAAAGAAGAAAAAAAAGGAAGAAAACACGAAAGAAAAACAGAAAAAAGACAACACTTAAAATAAAAAAAACAAAAATAATCCACAGTTCGTGTTTTACAAAGAGATTTTACACAAACTAAAACCGTAATTGTCCGACAGACTTTCAAATTAATTATATTTCCTAATGGGTCTGCGTAGTACTCAATTTACAGCCGCTGATGTGTCGTTAATGCATTAAACCAACCGTAATTGGGACTCTCTGTTATACTAATCATAAACCTATTTACTTTTCGTGTCTCTCTCTTTCTTTCTCTCTCTCTCTCTCCCGCTTATAAACACTGGTCTTTGCTCCACGTCATTTGAAACTCGTATAGCGGGCGAAATGTCGTATCATGTTTAAAGGAATTTATTAATGCGGTCGTTCTGAATAACATGACTTTGCTCGTGCGCTCATTCACTCACGCACGCACGCACTCGCTCACATACGCACACATTCACTCACACACGCACGCACACGTTCACATACGCACTCACTCACGAACACACAAATGCACTTAGGCACTTATTCACTCACGCACGTACACACACACACTCACGCACACGCACGATTTCGCTTTCCTCTGCAAATTAACTCCTTATTGTCTCCTTTCTTTCGCTTTTCTCTCTGTATTGACAGAGAAAGAGAACTCTGAGAGAAAAAAATACTGAACCAGTATCAAATAAAATCGAATTTATTTTTCTTTTGTCAGAATGAAAGAGAATCGATTACACAAGAGAGATAACACGTACATTTTCCGAGCGATTGAAATGCGGGTTGCGGTACCGTAGACTTCACTGATTTCCCTCGCTCTCGCCTCTTTTGTCAAAATCAAAATTAGCAGCGGACCCGATTTTATCTCATTTCTAATACTCTTTTCAAATGCAATTTTCCGATCCCATGTCCCTTCCTTGGCGAGGAAAAGAAAAACGGAGGAAAGAGTCGAAAGAGACACGTCCGTAATAGCACGTAATAGTCACTGAAGTCTGCAGTTCGTTAACAATTAAACGAAGTACATGAGAACTTTCTTAAGGTGCAAGGGACACTCGACCGAAAAGGAGATTCGAAAAATGCGGAGAGCAAGGAGAAGGGTCGAAGAAGCTTTTTTTTTCTCTCTCTCCCTGTCCCTCCTCCACTCTCTCTTTCTCTTTTTCTTCTTTACCTTCGATTTTCTATCCTTATCTTTGCTTGGACGGCGCCATTTAAGTCCCTTCGAGACGCCCGCCGAGGCTCTTTTTCTCTCGCTCTCTTTCCCCTTCTTTCCTCTCCCTTCCTCCCCTCACTCGCAGATGACGACCTCGTGCGCCTCCTCCTGCAGCGCCGCCAGGTCGAGCGTGCTGAACTCCTGCCTCATCTTGGGCCCGGCGGCGGCGCCCTCGCACTCGGAGTCCGCCAGCAGCGCCATGGGGTTCAGGAGGATGGTGGAGCCCGCCAGCGAGGGCATGGCGCCGGCGGCGGAGGCGGGGGCGAAAGAGGGCGACGACGACGCCAGCGACGTGGAGGTGGAGTTGGAGGAGGACGGGGACGAGGCCGAGTAGGAGGCGGGGGGCGGGGGGCCGCCGCTGGCCGCCCGGGCCTTGTCGGGGTGGAGGTGGGGGTGCTGGAGGTGGAGGTGCGTCTGGTGGCGCGGCGTGCCGCCCAGGAGGCCCTCGTGGGCGGCCACGCCGGCGCCGAACTGGTGGTGCAGGTAGCTCCCGTACGCCTCCGCGAAGCCCCCGTCCTTGTCGCCGTGGGCGTCGGAAGACGAGGAGGAGGTGGTGCGGGCGTCGTGGAAAGGGGAGCCCGAAAAGCCTCCGTGGGCGGCCGGGTGAGGCTGGTGCAGGAAGCCGCTGTCGCCGCCCGCAGCCTCGTAGCACGCCACGTCGAAGTGGGCGGACGGGAGGACGCCCGCGTAGCCGTCCGTGCCCTGGCCGTCGCCCTCGCCCGCGCTCTCCTTCTTGTACTCGTCGCCGTAGTGCTGCCCGCCGCCGGCCGCCACGCTCGCCGCCACGCCCTCCGCGAAGGACGCCTCCTGCGCCTCGGGCAGGAAGGCGCCGATGGTGTAGGGGGCCAGCGGCTCGTGGGCGGCGAGGGCGTGCGGCGAGGGCGCGGGCGACTGCGGCGACGCCCTGGCCGCGTCGTCCAGCGCCTCGTACTCGGCGTCCGTGATGGAGAACGAGCGGATGCTCAGCGCCATCTTGTGCGCCGCCGCCGCCCGCAGCTCGTTCTCGAAGGCGTTGCCGCCGCCCGCGCCCGCGGCGTCGGCGCCCGGCAGTGCGACGGACGGAGCCAGGCACTGCCTCCTCCCGCCCGCTGGCGCCAGCGCGGCGGGGGAGCCGTACCCCCCCGCCCCCTCCTGCTTGATGTCCGCCTTGGGCCGCACGTTGTGGTTCAGGTCGACGGGCGGGCGGCCCTCGGCCAGCGTGGACGGGACGTGGGCGGCGTGGGCGGGGCTCTCGGGCAGCTGCAGCAGCGTGGTGTCGCTCTGGCCTGTCACGTCCAGAAAGGACGCGCTCGACGCGTCCAGGAGGCCGGAGGAGGCCAGCCCGCCCTGTGGGGGCGCCGTGCTCTCACAGGCGCTCTCGGAAGACACGGGCGGCGCGACCTGGAAGGAGGCAGCGCTCTGCGGGCGGGCCTGCGGAGCGGTGATGCCCATGCCCGGGTAAAGGCCGCCCACGGCGTGGATGGGGTAGCCCTGGAAGCCGTAGTAGCCGACGGGGGTGTTGTAGCCGCCGTAGTTGTAGATGGGGGGCGGGGCGAGGGGGCGCTGGGGAGGCTGGGGGACCCAGGGGGCGCCGGGGGAAGGGGGCTTCGACCTGCGGGGAAGGGAGAAAAAACGGAAGGTGAGGGACGGGCTTCAGGGCGGGGGAGACGTGAGAATCATAGTAAAGGAAACTAGAGAGGGCAGGGGGGGGGGGAGAAAGAAAAGAAACATATAAAGGTACGCATAACCAAGAGGTATGATAGCTTCAAAAGGGGCTACAAAACACACGGGCATGCAGCCATCATCGGAGTGCCCCACGAAGTCCTCACCAGCGCTCGGGCTCCATTCGGCCCAACGCGGCGGTGGATCGAGCCTCGCCATGCTGCTGGTCTCACAGTGACATCTAAGCGGCCCTAAGACGTTTGCATCGCCCCTGCGCTAAGTTTCCGAAAAGGCGGGATAGAGTGGGATGGCTTAAACGGAAAACATTCTAATAACAATTCCCTCTGTAATCATTTCCTGAGATTTTGACTTCCCAAAACAAGTTCCTTCTCAACCGAAGATGACTTATACCTCAACTTCCACATAATTTCTTAAATCATTCTTCTTGATGCAAAATACTGCACCAATATGTTCTCTATGGTTTATTAATATCAATCCTTCTAATAAGTGTTCCGCCAAACGACCACAACTTTTCAAAGACCGAAACCAAACCGAAGAACATCACAAAAAAAAAATATATATATATATATTTTTTATATATCTAAAGGGAATCGATTCCAAAAGACGTATATTTTCTGAGCGTCTGAATACTCAAGTTATGTTCAGTGCAACAATACCAATCAATTACTTTCCTAGAAATAATTAGTAACTGCAATCACTAAAACTTGCCGGTATCGCCCACCGCTGCCCCCGCACAATACAAGTTAAGAGTTCAGTGAGAACAATAATGCTGACAGACACCAAGCCAAAGAACATATAGGCCTACAACCACCTTAAAAAATAATAAATAACATAAAACGCGCATTGCGGTACAACTGAAAAATTCTTCGTATTGTTTTTGATACACACTTTTCTCCCCCCGCCACCAAAAAAGAAAGAAAGAAAGAAAGAAAA